>NC_057804.1:32370043-32575420 GCF_018294505.1 Triticum aestivum | reverse complement strand
GTTTCGACCGTAGGAGGTCCGTTTCCTCCATTTTGCGGTATGCCACACCCCTCCCGATCAACAGGACCCCCGTTTCGACCGTAGGAGGTCCGTTTCCTCCGTTTTGTGGTACGCCACACCCCTCCCGATCAACAGGACCCCGTTCCGAACGTGGCCGGTCGAACACAAGGCCGTTTCCTCCGTTCTGCGGTACGCCAGGCCTCGTTTCCATCGCCTGTTCCGTCCAAGCCGGTTGGCTCCCATGCGTTCTGTTGCCTCCCGATGAACACGATGCATTTCGTTGCCTCCCCATGAACACGACGCATTATGTTACTCCCCATGAACACGACGACGACTCTGTTTCTCTGTTCCGACCCAGCCATGTACGTATGTGCAAGTAGGCGTTCGAGACCCTGCCTGTATGTACGTACGTGGCCGTATTTTCTTTCTTGCACCCTCGCCGATGTAGGTACGTGTACATGCTACGTGCGCGCCTCTACTACGACACGTGCGCGCCTCTACATCGACCAGTATGTACGTACACGTTCGTGACCAGAATGACAATGCTACGTACGCTTCGACCAGGTGGGTCTCGACTGTCAGGCACTTCCTTGCCTGCGAAGATGTAGCTGGTGGGTCCCAGCAGTCAGGGGGGTGAATCATTTTTTTTTCCCGGACGCACTTCCTTGCGTGCGAAGATGTAGCTGGTGGGTCCCAACAGTCAGGGGGCGAATCGTTTTTTTTTGCCCGGATGCACTTCCTTGCGTGCGAAGATGTAGCTGGTGGGTCCCAGCAGTTAGGGGGAAACTTTTTTTCATGAAATATGGTGGCACGTCCGGTGGGTCCCCGCTGTCAGGTGGAGGAATCATTATTTTCCGTGTAATATGGACGCACTTCCTTGCTGCGGCCGTGGACCCAGCTGTCAGCCTCTCCACGTACAGTCCACGTCCGATGGAAGTCGTTCCTTGACCACGTTGACGACGCCACACAGAGAGCACCACGGTGGTGGACGACGGCGAGGCCTAGGAAGGGGACGACTCAGAGCCGGGGAAGACGCAGAAGTGGATGCCCACGCGAAGAGGAGTACGAGGGTTCACTGGTTCGGCTGCGGTGTGAGGCTGCTATCGCCGCAGAATAACAAGGGGTGTGGGTGAGTAGAGGGATGGCCTGGCCAGCGATGGGAGTAGTAGGGGGCAGTGAGGCCTCCGCGGCATCACAGCCGGCCACGGGAGGTAGGAGCACGCGGCACGACCGGCGCTGGTTTGGGCGGCTGGAGCAAGAAGACCAGAGGTTGAAGAAGCACTACAACCATTGGATGAACATCGTACGGTAACAGGAGCTAGAATCGTTCATATTGACTAAGTTGACTAAGCCCTCCGTCCCCGTCAACTTGGTAGGCCCACAAGTCAGCCTCCTAGTATGCTGGGTTCCAGCTGGTAGGGGGAGTATTCATTTTTTTGTGCGTAATAAGGAGGCTCTTCCTTGCGTGCGAAGATAGTTGGTGGGTCCGACAAGTCAGCGGGGGGCATGTTTTTTTCGCGAAATACAGAGGCCCTTCCGGTGGGTCCCAGATGTCAGGTGGAGGAATCATTATTTTGCGCGTAATAAGGAGGCATTTCCTTGTGTCCGGCCGTGGACCCAGCTGTTAGCCTCTCCACGCATAGTCTACTTCCGATGGTGTCGTTCGTTGACCACGTTGACCACGCCGCGCCGAGAGCATCCAAGGTGGTGGACAACGGAGAGGCCCCGAACAGTAACAAGCCGGAGATGGGAAGACGCGGGAGTAGAGTCGCAGACGGAGAGGTGTATGAGGGTTAACTGGTTCTAGTGCGGTGTGGTTCGGCAGTCAGTGGAGAAGAACAGGAGGTCTGGAGGGATGGCCTGGCCAACGGTGGAGTAGCGCTTCATAGCGAAGCGTGCTAAGCAGAGCTGCTAGCAGCAGGAGGCGGGAGGTGGTCCCGGTGGCGCTGGAGGAAGAAGACGAGAGATTGAAGATGGATGCCGGTCGTTGGATGTAAATCCAACGGCTAACATGTCAGAATCATTTGTTGACTAAATTGACAACGACTTGTGTTGGCTTCGACCTATTGGCCCACATTTCAGCCTCCAAAATGTGGCACGTATTCAACCCATCTTTAAAAATTTACAGTCTTTTTTTGCGCGGTAGAATTTACAGTCAATTTGATCTTTTTTTTTGAATTACAGCCATTAGCTGGGCTGGGTGAACAATTAATGTAGCATCCATGCGGCCCATTTATTTTATTTCCTAAAAAATTACAGGCCATTTGCACTTTATCTAGATACACGATTTTGCTGGGCTGATTCTAATTATAATGTTGGGTTGGGCTAGCAATGTTGTCAAAAAATAAAAAAGGGCTGAGCATTTTGTTACAAATATATTTAAATAATAAGTGATATTATTACATTCGTCCTTAAATCTTACCAAGCTTTTGTACACAAACACTAGGATTTTCGTGCCAAAACAATCCAGGATTTTATTTGTTAAGAAATTATTTTTATAAGTTAATAAGATGTGGGATATTGTTTTCTTACATATGTAAGTATCTGTTATTAAATATATGATGACAATAAAAATAATATATAATAACATATAAAACAATTTAAATATATATAATATAGTTAGGAGGGAAACATAAGTTATACCTGGCGTTCCTATTCTTATATAGAAAAATAGAACAGACCTCTGCGTTTTCTTCAAAAAAATACATAAATTGGGCTGCCAAAAATAAAACCTCGGATGGGAGGTCCATAGGCCGGTCGATACATGACGACCATAAGAAAATACAAACAGGCCCTCCCATCCGAGGTCGTGGGTTACGCATGTTCAAAATGAAAGCCTAGACGGGGCAGCCCAAAACCGTGTCCAACACTTGCCAAAACTTCGTCCCTCGTTTCCTCTGTGTTTCGCACACTCGACATTGTGTGGGCATTTTGACTGTGCATCATATGAAGATGTGCTATGCATGAATGTTGATCAGCATGATGTTAACTGGCTGGTAGTTCCATTTTCGACCATGAATAAAACTTCCAACATGATGTTAACCCTGTTTGAAAAGGTCGTGTTAATATAAATGCTCTGCCTCTGAAAGTTGCAGTTTCTTATCTGAAACTGAACTTGCAGTTTCTTATCTGCAACTAAAACTTGCAGTTTCTTCTCGTCTGAAATTCAAAAGACATTCATATCTGAAAGTACTCTCAAAATACACAACACAAAACACAATTCACAACCTGCAAATACTGACAACCCTAAGCTCCTCCTGACAATTCACAACCTGCCCGACTATTGGGCTGGGGGGTGGGGGGAAGCCCCCTCCTATTCCTCGGCGGCAGACAGCCACCTCGTGAGACGATGTGAACGGCGAGGGAGACGATGGCGGGGAAGCATCGTCGGGCCAACTGCTTTTCTCCTCTTGCAGTTGGGTTCGGTCGACGAAGACTCCACCGGCTCGCTCTGGTAGGACACCCTCACAAACAGCACCCTGTAGATGCTCGATCCTTCAATCTCTGGTGGATGCTCCATCTAGGATCGATACTCCCACCACCGCTCCCACACGATCGGATTCGGTGAATCTGTTTGCTCCATGGCCCAGAGAAGCAGCTCTATGTACTCCGGCGCGACTCTGTATCGCTGCCTTTTCGCTTTGTTGCAGATATTTGGCCATGGATGTCACCGTCGCCGCTAGTTGGTCCTTGTTGTCAAACCAAGACTGTATCTCCAACATCCTAGCTAGCTTCACAGGGTCGCCGTCTGCGATCCTCACGTATCGCTTGTACTCCTCCATCGATCTACTTCTCCACAACACCTTCACTCGCCGGCGGTGGTTTTTGAATGGAAGAGGAGAGGAGCAGCGCTGGTTTTGGATTAGAACGGGAGAGGAGCGACGCTGGTTTTGGACTGGAACAGGAGAGGAGGGGCGGTGGTTTTGAAATGGAAGAGGATAGGAGCGGCGCTGGATTTAGATTGGAACAGGAGAGGAGCGGCGGTGGTTTAAGAGGAGAAGAGCGGAAGAGCGGCGCTGGTCTTGGAAGTATTTTTTGTTGTTTTGCGTATTTTGGGTCAAAGTTTGACCACGTACTGTATGTGACAAGCAAAATGTGAATGCATGTCACCAAAAATTGTATCGTTTGGTTCTTATCTGAATGTACTTTCAAATTATATTATTTTTGCAACGTATAACATATATTTTATGTGCGAAAATCATGGTCAATTATGACCCAGAATAAAAGGGAGACTAGTTAATGTGGGGTCGCTTTCTTAATTGAAGGGTAAATTGATTTTGATTTTGATCCAGTCACAGCACGCCGGCCCTCTCGCCCAATCCTAAATCGCTGCCGCATGCTCCTCTCCCTCTTCTCCATTGCAAAACCACCTCCTCTGCTCTCCATCATCTCCATTCCAAAACCACCGTCTCGCCTCTCCCTCTTCTGATCTTCTCCATTGCAAAACCACCTCCTCTCCTCTCCATCATCTCCATTCCAAAACCACCTCCTCTCCTCTCCATCATCTCCATTCCAAAACCACCGTCTCGCCTCTCCCTCTTCTGATCTTCTCTCCATTGCAAAACCACCTCCTCTCCTCTCCACCATCTCCATTCCAAAACCACATCCTCTCCTCTCCCTCTTCTCTATTGCAAGACCACTGTCTCTCCTCCCATCTTCCAAAGCTAGCACCGGACCACTTAGAACGACATCTATGGAGAGGATGCAGCAGCAAACCAGGCAGATCGCCGGCGGCGACCAGGCAAAGTTAGCCAGGTTGAAGGAGATCCTTAGTTGGTTTGACAATGAGTGGGAGATTTCGAGGACGGTGCGGGCCATGTGGCAATGTATGCGAAAGAGCGAGACGACGGTGATGAGGGCGGCGATGTACATGTACTCCTTGGTGGCAGTCACGCTGCAGTCCTCCGAGTTCATCGAGTATCTCCTATGGGCGATGGAGCAGACAGATTCGCCCGAGGCGACAGTCGGGCGGAGGTGGTGGGCGTACAGGTCGAAGGTCGAGCACCCAGAGGATAAAGAATCCATCGAGTATGGTGTGCCGTTCGTGAGGGTGCAGAGCCAGCCGGAGCCATAGGAGTATTCGTTCTCCCACCGCAAGATGAGGCCGGATGGCGCGATGTCGCTTCCCCGCCATTCTCCACGGTTCCCTCGACACTTGCCTCGTTTCAACGGCGGCGGTAGGGTTTAAGGTAAGCTTCGCACTAACCTAATCTTCCACCTGCTCATGCTTACAATCAGTGTGACAGCTAATGAAATCATGCTTACAATCAGTCTCCGAGTACTACGCCAATCACCCTAAATTAGCTTTGGACCTTTGGGTCAAAGTTGTGACAGTGTACAAATAAAGAAGAATAGATTGGTGCTTCTTTCAGAAAAGAGTACTCCCTAGAAAACTGCCAATATAAGCTACTAGTATTTGGTTAGAGGATTTGCTACCGAGAAAGATCCGTCCACAGAGAGCGCCACACATCCCACTGGTGGTGGTGGATTCCAATGCGTGCATGCAGCATGGTTGGTGTCGGTAATTTTTACTTGGCACACCTCGCACTCTGCATATATGCTGGTTCCATACGTACATTTGTGCAGTTCCACCAAAATGTAGCTGAATAACCCTATTTGCACACATAATAAAAAAGCGTGATTACATTATAGTGGAACTAGTTGATGAAACACACAAAATAAATAGAAGAAAATATTGCGATAGTATCATAGTATGCGATGCTGCGAGGGCGAGATGGGCCCTGCGACGCCTCATACGGTACGCCTCATACTGGACATCTTCCAAGTCTCCCAGATACACCTTCTGCTAGTGATGAACATCGGTGTACAGCAGTAGTACAAGGAGGCGCCTTGAGACATTCAAATCTCTATTTTTGTACATATCAACTAAAATTAAGCACCCCAGTTTGCAGAAACGCTTAAACATTAACAATGGGACTAGTTGATGAAACATACTTTAACAAAGAGAAGCACTTTCTTTATCTACATTGGAAATGAAATGACAGAGATGACACTCGCTCTATTTTAACTGTATTATTACTTCATTTTATCAGTGACACTAGGGTCGAGCAGGTGGCAAACGAGGTGTACCGTGCGTCGCAAGGATGGAGGCCGGGGGTGCTTAGACTGGGATGCTGAAGCTGGCTCTTTCAGTCACCAACATGGATGATTCAATTCATGGGACCTTTTGGTGCAGTTCACCTAAAATCAAGCAATGTCCCGTGAGCTAGCAGCTTCTTCTTCAAAAAAAATTAAGAAAAGGGCTCTAGCCCCGGTTCCATTTCCATCAGAAAACGAAACACACAGAGCTTCTTCTTCATTAGTTGCAATAAAATTGAGCAACATCAAGGTTGGTTGTGAAGCTCCTGGAATGCTCAGCTATAATTTGGATATCATTTGTGCAGTTCAACTAAGATCGAGCGTGAAATGTATATCTTTGTTTGCACAAAAAAGGTGGAAAGGAGGGTGACTAACAAGTGATGAAACATGCATCAAATGAAAAGAAGCATGTTCCTTATCTGAATGGCAATCCTACAAGGACAATAGCAATTTCTAAAGCGATGGCATTGCTAGATATTAGTGTGGGCATTAGGATTAACTATGACAACCGTTAAATACGACATTACTTTGGGCACGGGAGAGTAGGCGGACCAGGACAGTTGCATTTGTAACGAAAAGAACCAACTTATCTTAATGGGAAATTTTAGCAGGACATGTAAAGAAGTGCCATTGATTCATATTACTGGAGGCATTACATTGAAAACAACATTGGTTTAACGTGTCCTTACTTTTAATAGTGTGACTGCTACATTTTACCAGTGGCATTACATAAGAGTGGCTCGGGGCAACAAACATCAGAACAGGATATCTGGGTTGGTCCCATTTTTGTTCGGTATAGCCACCTTATACTGTGTGAGGCTAGCAAATCTAGTGCTGGACTTACCCTGTTGACTTGTCCCCCAGTCCCCACTTTCTTTCGTTTTTCAACCAATAGATTGGGTTTATATCGAGTTTGTACTGCGTTTCCCCTTGTTTCCCTATTAGACCTAGAGACCAGTTGGATAGCCAGTCTCTGCTACTTTTCGCCCCCATTATTTCCTCTTTCGACCAAGTCCTAGATTCAGGTAACAAATCCTCCCCCACCCCCACCCCCTTTCTTCCTTGTTTGAACCAAGTAGTACTAGATTCGAGTGCATGAACTAGTTTTACCTCTTAAACATAAAAAAATAGGTGGTTTTCGAACAGCCGATCGATCCTATCTATGAGGGGGCCTGAGAAATAGTAAAAGTTACAAATGCAGCGACGTCAGGAGCTCGGGAAGTAGAGTAAGGCCGGTTTCGAAGGAAGTTATACCTGATGGTCGCTGGGATGTCGCTAGGTGGGCGGCGGGAGGCCGGATCTGCCCACACTATGGCAGCAAGGAAGAAGGGCTCGGAGGCCCTCCCTCGCTAGTGGTGCTTGGGAGAGAACGGCAAGGCAGGCTGATCGGGACGCGCCCAGCAGTGGGTAAGAGCCGTCGCCGGGGACGACCGCGTGAACGTTGCACCTTCTCACCTTCCCCGGCGGAGAGGATCCGGCTGGATCTGTGACCAACAGTGAGCAGAGAGAGAGTGTGTGTGGCCACCGCTGTCGTGTTTAGATCTGGAGAGGCCGAGACAGTGTGAAGAGAGCAACACTAGCAAGCAAGTGCGGAGGCTCCTGCCGATATAGTGGAGTAGTACTTAGTTTTCTTTTGTCTACCGGAGCCGGCTTGACCTCGTCAATGACTGTCGAGAAGTCTTCATGCACGTGGCCCGGAGGGGCAGTTGTCGTCATTTTGATCTGAAGCGCCGGATTATAACATATAACACGAAGAAATGCCACATGACAAGAAATCATAACCTCACTGCCCAAAGGAGACAACATGAATCCCGAAGGACAAACTAGACGAGGAACAAAGCTCAAATTAAAGATAAACTCGTAAAAAAGGGGTCAGTCTATAAATGTCCTAATTAACATAGCCGGCTTGACCTAGATGGCAGCCGAGTAGTCACTGTTCATGCATGTGCCCCCAATGACTATCCCAACTCAGTTGTCGTTGTTTAACCCTCGCAGTGATCCGAAGCACATGACACATAATTTTGCGAGATGACAAGAAACCTTTTTTAGATTTCTCACCACAACTACAGCCATGTACAACACAGCCTGCACGATATGTAGACGATAGCCAATCCAGGCGTGTCTGCTAGAGTCTGGTCACATGCATGGACGAACTGATCTTCCGTGTCTTGCAGGGATCGTCCAAGCACCAACGTAGTACAACACTTCTCTAGTACTATCGCTCGTCTCCCTCTTCTATTAAGTCACCCGACTTGCGGGGCCGGGGAGTGTGCCTCTGGCTGGTTCTCAATTGCCGTCCCACATGTGTGTGCGAACGCAATATGATGCGCGTTCCATTCGGAGAGCAGCGTGCCAGACCGACCGACCGTCTGGGGTGCGACACGAACGCGACGGGCATGTTGTATACTCTGTACATGTGTACCGCCGTTTTCTAGACACTTTGCTCCATGGCGTGGGTGCAATCCATGGATACAAAATTAGTATTTGTATACTATTTAAAAGTCGAGGGCGGGGCTTTTCCTGCCCGGTAGGCGGCGGGACAGTTCCGCCTAGTCGGTTCGACAGAGACGCGAGAAGACGAAGGAGTAGGCTGCTGCAAACGTAGGGCTGTGTGATTTGACAGCGATTTACTGCTGGACAGGTGGGGCCCCATGATTTGACTTGCCATTATCATTTTAACTGCGGCGCTACGACCGGCGTGAGTCTCCCGATTCCTGACCACCTCCATACAGGTGCCTCTCCCAATGCTCCACCATGTAGTAGTAGAGGCTGGCTCTTGCATGAGAGCCCACTTCTCCACTTTTTCCTTGCCTCTCTTTCCTCCACATATGCAAAAATGCCATGTAAAGCGCACTATTGTACTTACTTGCTCCTACAGGTGCTTAAGCTTGCCACATAGGCATAAAGTTTGATGTGGCAAGTTAATCAAGAAGAGAGAGACTAGTTTGGTGACCCAAGGAAGAAATGGTGTTAAGCGCGTGTACCTAGGTGAAAAGACAATTTTGAGTCTATAGCTAATTAAATGAAGCAAACTTAGCAACACCATTTCATTGGAAGAGGTCACTCCTTGGCAAATGCAATAAATACTAGTACTCCATGTGTCCCATTATATAAGAATGTTTTTGACACTACACTAGCTAGTGTCAAAAACGTTCTTATATTATGGGACGGAGGGAGTACGAAGAAAGAGATAGAGAGGAGTAAAAAATATACTTATAGCCAACCTTGTTGTAGTATGAGTGACTAAGTGATGACTATGTATGACATGCCAACATCAGATAGCCTAACGCACCATGTTAAATCTCCGAGGGCGCGACCACGCGAGCGACGCAACAGTCGTGGTAGGCACGATCATGATACGGGCTGATGGCAGCCCTTGGATCTAAGATCAAACGGTCGCATGCTAAGTTGCTGAAAATTTGCAGAATAACCCTCCAGGATAGGATATTCGCCCATTGGTCTAGAATCACGCCATGCAACCGTTCGATCTCCGATCCAAGGGCTCTTGGAAGCCCGTATCATGGGAGAATGGAAATCCACTACCCTGCCGTTCGCACGCTGGCAGTTCGCTCCTACTCATCCCCGCACGTCCTTTAATACTACGGCGGTTCGCTCCTAGTCGTCCCGTCCATTCACATTACGGCAGTTCCACTAATCGTAACCCTCCTCCCAAATCCAAGGCATCCCAAATCTCCCCGATCCGCAGTGAGTACAAGGTTAGAACCTTCACCGGTGATGAGTTCGACGTCATCTACACCTGTTCTTCCGCGACGGTGAAAGGATGCCTTTCTCGCTTCAGACGCATGTTCAAAGACTCACATGATGAATGGGTCGCCGGGCTAGATGTTGAGTACACCACAGTCGTGGGACGAGAGAAGGATCTAAAGGATGAAGAGAGGAAGAAGACCGTCGTGATTCAGGTTTGCGTGCATGACTTATGCTTGGTCTACCACATATGCCATGCCGACATTGAGTGCCAGGATTTTAAGGACTTCCTCGAGAGCAACCTAGTCAAATTCGTTACTGTAGACTTTGGTAACAACAAAGAAGTCCTGCGTCGGATAGGCCTCGTTGTAGGCAACACCTTCGACCTCCAAAAGAATCGGCTGGTGTCCTCTCGTCAGCCTTCAATGCTGACCCTGGCAGGAGCCATGGTTCATCCTTCGTACGGTAAACTGGAGAAACCTCCATACACGTTTCATCGTCATGCATGGTAGCGAAATGTACTAGATATAGACCACATCCAGTACGCTGCAATGGATGGCTACCTTTGTTTCAATATCTACAAGGGTTGGATGAAGAGCAATAGCCAAGTTGGCGGTTCAAGCAAAGAAGTATCGGCCAAGAGGAAGAGGGACAAGGACGAAGTCGAGGACGTGGACGAGGACTCCGAGTAAGGTGGCAGTGTTGTTGCTCATGGTGGTTCTAATGCAGTGTCTACCGAATAGTTGCAAAGTTTAATTTCAGGTCTGCTTATTTAATTTGAGGGGTGTGTTGTGCTGAGCCCCCAGCAGAACTATGTTATGTTTCTTCTTGTTACTTTAACTCTTCAGTAAGTACATACTAGTATTTCTTACATTTCATCTTTTAGTTGGTATAGTACTACCACTCGTTTATTCACATTATATACGTACAATATATATGGCCAACATCATATAGCCAGCAGTTTAGTTGTCAAAGAATTTCAGGGTGCTTAGTTTTGTCAAAGAATTCCAGGGTGCTTAGTTTTATTTGAGGGGTGGGTTGTGCTGGACACCATTATTGTGACTAGCCTTTTAATAGTACTATATGCATAATTTGGCGACGAGCGCTCTCTATATGTACCACCTTTTTTTAATTTCAAGTTTTGCTCCATGGCGCAATCCATCGATACTACTGATGTACAAAAGTATACATTTTTTAAAAGGCTAGAGGGCGGGGCAGTCTAGCTTGGTCGGTTTCACGAGAGGCGAGGGCCTTTGTGATTTGACGGCTCATTACTGCTGGAAGGCGGGGCCTTGTGATTTGACTGCTCGTATAAATGCGCCGACGACCTGATCGAGGAGGAGCAAAGAACCGTGCGGTATACTCAAGTTTTCCACTGGAGTAGTACTGCGACGGAGGAGCATGAAACACGGCAGCCCAGTGCCATATGGCGATAAAAAATGATCTAATTTGCTAGTTCATCTCATTGTTAGCATTGTTCTATTCATTCCCTCAAAAAACAAAAACCATTGTTCTATTCATGCCTCGCAGAGAACGTGACACGTGCGGCGAAACACCTGAAGCAAAAGATGAAACACAGCAGCAAAAGAAGAAGGAAGATTATCACCCCGAATGATCTAATTCACCGCGGAGTCATAACTGCTTCTTCATCGCCTCCACGACCTCCATCTCCTTGCGCGTCTCCTCCGCCATCTTCTTCATTCTGTCCATGACGCGGGATTTCTCGACGCGAGCCTTCATCATCTGTTCCACGACCGCATTACGTACCTTGACATCAGCCGGGTGCTCGATGCGGAGCTTCGCCAACTCCTCCTTCTGTTCCATGACGAGGGCCTGCAACATCTTCATCGAGGAACTACTATTCTCATGCAGCTTCTTCCAGCTGGCGTTCTTCTCCTTCAACAGGTCGATCTCGTGGCAGAGCTTCGCCTTGTCCTCCTGAAGTTGCAGGATTTCGCCGGTCGCCTTCTTCTCCGAGGCAATGCTCTTCTTCAGCAGCATCACCAAGCCGGCGGTCAACTCCCCCTGCTGATTGAGCTCAGCGGGCATGTCATCGAGGCTCTCCTTCATCAACTCCATCAAGCCTTGGATGAACTCCTTCTACTTATTGAGGTGCTTATTGAGCTGATCGGGCATGCCGTCGAGGGATAACGACTCCAGCTCCGCCGGCTCGGCATGTTCGCCTCCGCGGCTAGGGCGCTCCTGGGAGCCATCGCCTGCCCGTGAGAGATCTTTCGAGGTCTCTGCGTGGCGGCGAGCCCTCTCTTTTTTCCGCAGCCTTGGTTGTCGCTCCCTTGTTATGAGTAGTTCTCGACCTAGAGCTCTGCTCACTGGCCATGGCAATGACGCACGAAGAAGAAGCACTTATGAGGAGGAAAGGTAGAGTAATTTTCGGTTAGGTAGTTCCCCTTTTTATAACCTAAGTACTAGCACTAGTAGTGCTAATACCTGCATAGTGGGAACACGTTCAGGTTTGGTATGTACTAGTAGGTGTGAGCAGGCTTTCGAATGTGATGGGAACAAGGTAAAGATTAATTGATGGTTTTGGTTTCGAGGCCTGAAACGGCTCCCGATGAGTTTAGCGGAACATAAATTTCAAGTACTACACTGCTCAAATGCGTAAATATTATGTTACTGTCAAAAATTTGCACAAAATATGAAGGAGACCAATGGAAGTACTACTAGCAACCCACGATTTAACTACTCGCATGCGCGCAGTGGAGTAATAATGTCTTTCTTCCACCCTCACGTCCACTCAATTTGCATGCGCTGTATTAATTGACCATCAATGAAGTGAATGACTTTACACGCGTCAAATTATCACATGGGGTGGATCTTGGTACAAAATTGCGTCGGCCCGTGTACCCGCGTGTGCGTGCGAGGGAATGAGTGCGTGCGTGGCGTGCGTGCACATCTTCGCTTCGTGCATGTACCGCCAGTATGGCTCAGGGAGGACGAGTACATTCTTCTGGAACCAGCAGCACGTCACTGTGATCAATCCACGCAAGGAGGTCACGACAATGCCTCCACATGTGCCACGTGGCTTCATGAACTGTAAGAGAGACACTGTGTAGCGTGCCATTGGTATTCTAATTTACGTGTTTTGCACATACTCTAAGTACTAGTAAGGTACACGTGCATTGCACACATCAGATTTTGCAACCAAATTATGAATAAATACCACACTATAGCATGTAATCTCTGAGTCATATATGCGTGATGTAGCCCTTCGTTTAATTCTTATAGTTCATCTCATTCAAAATCAATTAGTTTTTATAAAAAAGCTAAGAACGCGTGAATAGGAAAAACATGGGATTATAGTGGAATGTCATCTTGAATCCTACAGGATTGTACGAGTGTTTGATTGTGCATAGAAAAAACACAAAATTCTTTCAAAGAGGTTTGAGTGGATGGGATGTTTCCTATGAAATCTAGTGCAAATGAATCATGTGGAAAAATTCCTATGGTTTACAGTCCTAGAATCAAACAACCAAGATAGGAAAAATTCCTAATGATAAGAATCCTCCAAAATTCCTTTGAGAATCCTTTGAATCAAACAAGCCCTTAATCTATTTTATGATTCATGGAATTGTGCGTTGTAAAGCATAAAGTAAAAACAAATAATGGCAATTCAACTAGAAAAAAAGTTTGGGCAGTTATGATACGGAAGATTCTAGAACAAAAGAGAACCACTGTTGTTTTGAGGTTTGTGCATTATGCTTAAGTTCAACCATGGAGTCTGCTAGATTGTACATGTGGCAAAATCCGGTGGGGGCTAGAAGATGGTGCGAGGGGCCGAGTGGAGGGAGACTATGAAGGAATGCACAAGTGCGAGATCGATATTTAGAGAGAGGGGGCGAACACGTGCGCTGTTGCACGCAGTGGCGGAGCCATGAAAAATAAATGAGTAGGGGCCAGCATTGCTAATCCTTTACGAGGAGGGTCAATTCATGAAATTAAACCTTTTTTAGCAGCAATTGTCTAATGATCACATTCATATTAGCCTCGATATATAGTGATGTTAGGGGGGGGGGCAGGGCCCTTACTGCCCCCTGTCTTTGCCATTGTGCACGCATATGAGAGATGAAGCGGAAGGCATGGATGATGAGAGGGGGACGTTGGATATATAATTAATGTGGGTGTATTAGCTATTTATGTTAATCCTATATAGAGAGGTAGATGATGATGTGGACGTGGGAGGTATAGATTGATCGATGTGGACGTGGGAAAGAGGGTGAGACCTCACTGGATATATCGATTGATCGGTTTGTGTGGAAAACTATGAAAGACCTAGCTATATACACACGTACATAGAGGAACATCGATCGTTGCGCATGCACGCGTGAGAGATAAAGAATGCCCGGTATGATGGAGAGGGGGGGTGTGGGTGTGTGCCTTCATGGGAGACCCACCTGAAGAAAAAGATTGCATGCGTGCGATAGATAATGCCGACTCGTAGTGTGTGTGCATGCATGCATGAGAGAAAGTTATTGGTACAATTATAAAGAGAAGACTACTGTGTGGGTGTAAAAGAATAGGTGAGGTCATAATCAATGTAAAGTTGAATTCAAATATTTGAATAAGAGATCTCGATGTTTGAAACCCATGCATGCATGAATATAGCGGAGATACGCGCGGTGTGGTTTGGAAACGAGCATGTTGTAATGTATACACATTGAACAAGGTCAGACTGGTTTGAATTTGAGATACCGATGGCAGACATCATTTACCCACGTCGCATCCATGCATGGACACACTATTCTAATTGGAGATGATGGGCAGCTTTCGCATCACATATCTATATCTATACCCCCATATATATATATATATAATATTTTTTTTATATATTGTGTGCGGGTAACTTTAACTTTGAAAGATGGTCGTTGGATGAGGCGAATCCGATGGTCCAAAGATGGCAAATTTGAGCACTATTGGCCGTTGGATATCATCTAGATTCCACCAGATTTCGCCACATGTATAATATAGAAGAATTCATGGTTGAACTTAAGCATAATGCACAAACATCAAAACACAAGCACTTCTTATTTGTTCTAGAATCTTCCGTATCAGAATTGCCCAAATGATTTTCTACATGATTTGCCATTATTTGTTTTCACTTTATGTCTTACAACGTACAATTCCATGAATCTTAAAATAGATTAGCTTTCTTATAAAAATTAGATGATTTTGAATGAAATGAACTATAAGAACTAAACGAACATCTACATCATGCATATATGACTCAAAGCTTGCATGCTGTAATGTTGTATTTATTCATAATTTGGTTGCCAAATCTCATGCGTGCAATGCACGTGTACCTTACTCTAGTCTAAATGGTGTTTGTGTGTGTGTTGTGCGTGTTGAGGTGCAAATTGTCTTTTTTTGGGTACATGTTAAGCTTGTTCTTCCGAAATTTCAAGCCGCGCCTTGTTATGCCGAAAATTGAAGCTAGTGTCTCTGTCTATCGTGTTGCGAAACTCCCGTCTCTTCAACCCGCGCCTTGTTAGCCCGAAATATTTAAGATATATCTTTGTCTCGTTGTGCTCCGACAACTCCCTCCATCTCAACCCGCGCCTTGCTATTCCGAAATTACAACGCGCACGAAAACTCCCACCTCCTGTGAAATCCCGACACGCAAAATGCTTGCGGTACCCCTGAACCGAAAGAACCGCCTCAAATCGTGCGGGTACTTTCATAACTTACCCCACATTTCGGACAAGCACGTCTCTAAGCCATGGTTCCCCACTGCCATCCCATCTGCCCACCCATTCGTACACCGAGGCCGCGAAAACCCGCGACGAAACCCCACACCCTGCTCCATCCGCCACCCTGCCGAGCCTCTTCCCCGACGATGTCGTCCACAGCAACACCTCGACGTCCCTCATCCACCGTACCGGATAAGGATCGTCGTCGATCTCATCGTCCCGCCGGTTCAGCCACCCCGTCCTCCACCTCCAAGGAGCTGCCCCGATGTTCCCCTCGTCTTTCGCGCCACCTCCATTCCCACACCGCCATCTTCACCTGCACCACCAGAAGAGCATCATCATCACCGTTTCCTCGGATGAAGCTGCGGCCTAATCGGCGCCACCAAAGAGGTTGTACACTAATCGCCGCATTTTCTTCTTGATTCGATCTCACGGTGTTGCCGGTGCTCGGTCCCAAGCCAACACGGCGCGGCTCCATCCACGGCAGCATCGCCGGCCACTTCCTCCACGGAGTCGCTCCCTCGGCGGCGACGTCCACATCAGTAGGAGCTGCTGCTGCTTTAGCTCTCGCTCGCGCTCCTGCTCTGCTCTTGCTCTCGGTCCCCTGCCTGGTCTACTCTTGCTATTGCTCTTGCTCGCGCTGCTGCTCTCGCTCTTGCTCTTGCTTGCGATGCTGCTCCGATTTGGCTACACTTCAGTCGACTGAATCGACTTTTGGGTCAGTCGATTTTCAAGGGTGGGCTCGCCAGGGTGAAGGAAGAACCATCCGCAGCGGGGAGGGGGGCTCGCCGGAGAGGTACCCCACTATCTATCTTAGGGTTTAGGATGGGGGCGGTGGTCGCCGGCGGTGGTGGGGCGTTGGCGGGGCGGTGGCGTGGGGATCACCGGAGAAAAAGCTCGGCACGGGGGGGGGGCTAGAGGGATGGCCGGGGCTAGAGGCATCCTGTGATCTTCCAATTGTTGTGAATCAAACACCCAGATTGGCAGAAATCCTGTTTTAAATTCTCTATTTTGCACGTGCATTCCTATCCTATTCCTGTCTATTTCCTATCCCTGCATTGTTAGAATCCTCAAATTCAAACAAGCCCTTACTCAATTACTTCTGTTACAGATATGTGTCAAAGAAAACCTTGTGTGGTTTGTCCTGCTCCTGCGGCGCTGTGTTCCACCCCAGCTCAGCTGCTCCAGCGACGGAAGGGTTCACCACAGCAGGGATCCGCTCTCTAGACTGTCTTTCGCCGCCTCAGATCTTCTTCCTCGCCGCCGGCAGCCATGACAACTGCATTACCATCATCAACTAAGCAGATGACCTTGAGGACTACACGGGTCCGCAAGAGAGGTCACACTCTTCTGTGTCTGCTTACGTTATGCGTCGCTTAATATGATGACATGCTACATTATCATCGTGTTCACCTATTAGACTCCGAGTCAGGTCCAAACTAATGCTGAAACTTGAGCATTTAAATGGTTGTGGGGTACATATTGGGGCAACAATCAGTACTATCTGTCTACTACCTGGTTAATCTCCAGTGTCTACTATGAGTTTCATGTTGGGTGCAAACAAACATTAAAGGATCCATTATCTGTATTTTTTAACTAAAGCTATTATCTGCCTGCTATCATTCGTTTTGGGTCTATCCACAGTTTGCTACCATCACTCTGGATTTGTGCATGCACTCCTTACATAATCTCACTATATTTTCTTCCTATGCATGCCAGTTATTGTACACAATGGAACTGATCATGTAGAGCAAAAGAGACGAGCCTTGCGTGGCAATAAAATTTCATGCAGACGTCGTTCCATGGTGGGCGCAAAGGCATCCCCCCTCCACCCATTTCGGATCGTAATCAAGAGGAAGATAACTGTTCTGAGGGCGATTCAGAAGGAGAAGACCACTCCTATTTACCCCATGAGGTCTTCGCTCTAACTTGGCATGCTGATGTTGGTAATATCATGCATATGGTGCCTTGCATTGCTTACTGTATACATTAAAGATGTCATCTGCTTAGTTTAGACATGCTTTGTGTCAATGCCATCTGTTTAGTTTCTTTATCTATATGTGAATCATGCAATGCCATCTTGTCTAGCCAGGCATCATATATGTGAATTTTGCAATGCCACCTTGGTTAGCCAGTCATCTTATATGTGAATTATATCATGCCATCATTTTATATTATGTGTTAAATTTGTCAACAATTTTAGTACATTCAATTACTCTTCCTGTGCATCAGCCATTTGGCACGGTCATGGAAAAATCTGGAGTGGAAACAAGGTCTTCAGAGCAGACAATGCTATCTGACGAAGCACATGTCTTGCTGGTTACCGATAGCTCCTCAGAGGAGGATTCAGAGACAGATGACCAGTCATATTTCCCCCCTGAGGTGCATGCCCTAACTTGGCATGGTTATGTTACTCATATCGTGCGTATGGTATCTTGCATTGCTATGTCATTTTCTTAGTTTAGACATGCTTTGTGTGAATGCCACCTGTTTAGTGTCTAATTACCATATATGTGAATTATGCAATGTCATCTTGTTGCAAGACATTATATATGTGAATGGTGCAATGTTATCTTGTTGCAAGGCATTATGTATGTGAATTATACAATGCCATGTTGTTTAGCAAGCGTCATATATGTGAATTATATCATGTCGTACTTTTTTTGTATTTCTCATTGCTTTTATCGACAATGTTTGTATATTCAACTGCTCTTCCTGTGCATCAGCCATTTGAATTGGTGATGGAGAAATCTGGAGTGAAAACAAGGTCTTCAGAGCAGACAATGCTACCTGCCGAAGCAGATATCTTGCGGGTTACAGATAGCTCTTCAGAGGAGGATTCAGAGGCAGGTGACCAGTCCTATTATCCCCCTGAGGTGTATGCTCAAACTTGGCAGGGTTATATTACTCATATAATGCATATGTTGTATTGCAATGCTTAGTTTTTACATCATATACACAATATTGAATGCCATCTCCTTAGTTGACACATCATATATGCAATTGCCCTCTGCTCACTTCCTTAGTATATAAATCATATATTTGAATTATGTCATGTCATGATGTTTACATAGACAGCATGTATCTATGGCATGCCAACCCATTTTCTAAAGACATAATATAGTTATATCATCTCATCCTGTTTACATAGTCATCATATTTTAAATTATGTCATTCTATCCGTGAATTATATCACGCCATCATGTTTCCATCGACGGCATGTTTGTGATTTATGGCATGCCAACCACTTTAATAGATACATCGTATAGTTATATCATGTCATCCTGTTTACATAGTCATCATATTTTGAAGTATGTCATTCTATCCTGTTTAGTTAGCCATCATACATGTGAAATTGTGTCATGCTATCCTGTTTAATTAGCCATCATATATGTGAAATTATGTCCTGCTATTCTGTTTGCTTAGACAACATAAATGTGAATTATTTCATGCCCTGTTTTCTTCCCTACTATCCATTGCACATGTCTATCTTACAATGTCTGTACATTCAATTACTTTTCTTGTTTATCAGCCATTTCAATTGGAGGGAGTGATGGAAGTATCTGTGGGAGTAAAAACACGGTCTTCAGAAAAGATCGTGCTACCTGTCGATGCAGATAGAACCACGGTTGTACTTGCCCAAGAATCAGCCCTACCACACATAACCCACACTCATGCAGATTGTACCCCTACCCAGTTGGACAGAGAACCAGCTACACCCCTTCTAACCCCAACCCCAGCAGATAGACACCCGGTTCCCGTTGACACAGCACCATCTCCACCACAGAGCACCCAAACACGAGCAGTTAGTAAGGCAACTGCAGTGCCCAAATCACGAGGACCACCACTCCGAACCCGAAGTCAATGCTTAAAGCAGAAGAAGAATTGTTCTCAGGTCAGGTTCCATACTATGATTAATACTACTTTTCTCTTGCATCATTGTATTTACTGATACCAACCAATTTCAAATTTGAAGGATGCAATTGAAACTCCAATGGCGCAATAGGTATGTTTTAAACCTGTTTCTTCAACGTGTTTGGCTATTTGCTGTTGTAACTTGCTCTATGTTGGTTTCAGTTTCAATTGAATAAACAGTTATGTTCTCATGCCATGCACATTACAAGTGTTGTTATTGTTGTGTAGTTTCCCACACTTATATTCTATCTATGTTGCTTTGTCTTAAATAGATATGATTCGAACTGTATCTATCTTGATTTGGCAACATAAACTAGAATGATATAGACCATACAGTGACCATACTACATAGATATATGTTTTTTCATGCTATTATCCTGTCCACCTTACTACTGAACTGGTTTACCAAAATGAGTTTCATATACTACATTGTAAACCTGAGATGTGTTTGTTTGTTTCTCTTTTAGAACGTGGATACAATATTGGAGAAGAGTACCCTGTTATGCAATGGTAAAGGAAGTAACGCAGATAAGGTTCAAGATAGTGAGACATACCTGTTGGTCTCCAAGAAAGCTGATAAAAACTATATTGAGGACACTGAGACAACCCCAAAGTCTTGTCTTGATGTAGTGTTACTGGCTACCACTGCTGGCACCAGCTCTTCGAACTCGTTGCCTGAATCAGTTCGGCTTCCTGAGTCTCAACTTCAAGTTGAAAGACATCGGTCAGATGTTATGCGACAGGAAGCCGAAGGACTGAGGAAGTCCCTGCAGAATTCAGATGCATACTTTCTGGTGCAACAGCAAGCGCTAGAGATCTTAAGCACCAAACAAGAGAAAGCTAATAAGCTTGCTAAGCATCTTGCCAGCATTATGGGTACCCAGGATATTGTTTCTTGAGCTCTTCTGAAGTGGTTTCAGTTCTGGACTTGTTTTGCTGTGGCGTTTATATGCTGCTGTGTTCCCTATATTTGCACTGGTGGCGAACTTTGATTCCCAGTGGATGTAATATGTTTAATAGCCGTGATAGCCTAGTGTAAGTTGCTTGCTTATTTATTTCCTTGTTGTCTTGTTTATTTGTTTGCTTGTAGTCAGTGCAGTTCTTTTTCTGCGGTTTGCTAGTGGCTGCAATAACCTATTTTTTAAAACTAGGCCACAATAACCATGGGCTAATATTTACTGTAGTGACACTGGACCTACGGGCCGTAGAAATAGTGGGCCTTCCATGGGCCGTATAAACAGTGGGCCTTCTACGGGCCGTATAAACAGTGGGCCTTCTACGGGCCGCAGAAACAATGGGCCTTCTACGGGCTGTATCATCAATGGGCCTTATACGGGCAGTATGATCGATTGGCCAAACATGGGCCAATAACATGCCGCATAATGGCCGTAAACGGGCTTGAGTTGGAAACGTCCGTTCATGGGCCGACCATAACGGGCCATCATTAATAGGCCGTATTTCAGGACGCTATGAAAACGGCCCAACGTGTTAACAGACCACAAACGGGCCGACTGTAACCACGGGCTGAATTTGGCCCATAAGCATTAAATGACAGTTAACGGGCCGTAAGTAAACGAATGCTGGAAATGAGCCCAAGAATAAATGGGCTCTAAGAAGGCCGAAAGATAACATGTGCTGGATACGGCCCAACGGAATAATGGGCCCCTAATGGGTATAAAGTGATACACTGTTCATTATGAGCCAGTTTCACCACGGGCCGTTAATGGGTGTAAAGTAATACACTGTTCATTACTGGCCAGTTTCACCACGGGCCGTTAATAGGCCAAGAGTTACATAGGGCCTCATATGGGCCGAAAGACGTCATGGGTCATACATGGGCCAGAAGTGAAAACGGGCTGGAATCATATTGGGTGGCCCAGATGACGCTATTGGGCCTAATTCGGATAGGGCCTAACGGGCCTTGGGTTTGCGGGCTGTAAATGGGCTATATGCGAATAGGTCGTTAACAGGCTTTACATGGGCCGGCCCGCCACCTTTTGACCAAGTCAAACGGGCCGGCCTTTTCACAGGAATGGGCCTCTGTTGGGTCGTGCCACATGTCGATGTATCATAGGCGCCTTCTGTCCAATGAGTGGATGACATCTGTCCCAACGGTGAGCCGACACGTGTTTCCTCCAGCCAATGATGATTTTACACATGGAAAATCCCCATTGGTCGGGGCTGTTAACGGGTTATCGGATCCAAAACCCGACCCGATAGCTTAACGGTGTTCCGTTATGGTGGATGCCACGTGTCAGTCACCCTTGATGAAAGCACTTCTGTGACGCGCGATTTATCGTCATGGAAGTGGACACTTCCGTGATGATAATTTTGGTAATGTCATGGAACACTTCTACGACAGCACAGGTATGACCATCTTGATTCTGTCATAAATTTTTCATGGATGTACATGCATGACAAAAAACACGACCTACTGTGACAAACACGTATCATCACGGAAGTGTATTTTTTGTAGTGCTAGTTATAGGAAGTGGTTGTTTTGGGTGGAATTATGAAGAAGCAAGCCTAAAAGGAAAAAAGAACAAAGTTTGCCGGTTCAAATTAACCCAGACGGAAAGTATTACATCACATATTCAGAATGGCGGCTTAAAAAGGGGCCTAATGGTATATGACTAGTTACAGCGGGTTATGTAAGCCACCATGAGCAGTATGATGTCTATCAAAGGAGAAATCTGTTGAGCATTGAATTTAACCACAGCCGGTGATATGAGCCTCCATGACTAGGTGGATCTATCAAGAAGAAAAAAATTATGCTAGGTGCTTGACAAACAAGTTTCACGGGTTACAAACATAAATTTGGATCTGGTGTTGTGTGAAAAAAGAAAATAAATCAAAACCTAAAGACAGAACAAGGGAGTTCATAGGTTCTGAGGAGATCTTATCCCAATGGAGAAGGGTCCGCTGGTATTGAAAGCAGGGGCAAAACTACTACCGCGCAAGATACATGCTATTTCCAGATCAAACGATGTTTGGGTTGGAGATAAACTACGAATAGCTACGAAGAACATGAAGAATTGCGAAAACCCTAATGCAGATCTGGAGTACATGGGGAAGAACACTTACCGGGGTAGATGAGCCGCGGAGGGGCGCTGTCATTCTCTGGTTCGTTCAGGGTGATGCCGCGGCCAAGGACGAGAACGATGGTGTTCTTCGCGGTGGCGGCAGAGTTCGAGCACATGAGGGTCACGAGAGGAGGAAGAAGAAGGAAAGAGGGGAGAATGAGAAGAGGCCATTCGTGACTATTTATAAGGAAATGGTAAATAAGTGGGCGCGAAAAATGAGGTGATCAAAACGTGGTTATCCAGCTGTTCGGGTGTCTCGATTCTCGGGATGGTTATTAAGATAAAGATCTGTTAAGATATATGTTGGATATTGTGTGAATTAATGGCAGGTGATGTCATGGCGGGTTATCACAAGTCCGGAAGATGACGTCATGGCGGGTTACGAGTTCTCGCACAAGTGAGAAGGGAAGATTCTTTTTAAGTGTTGAAGATTGACATGAACAAGTTCAAATCAACCTGGGGCCTAATGTTGGGGATATAACTATTAGGTATGACCCGCCCAGGAGGAGCCGGGTTATACCTATGGCGATTATTGATATGAAGCCCATGAAGACATTGAAGATAGCGGTTCACAAGCAAGGGCCCAAGGCCCAAAGGCGACTTAAGGCCCGTAGGGGTAAACCGTTATATATGTAAGACTTGTATTATAAGGCATGTAAAGATAGTCACCGAGCCGAACACGGTGTCTATGAGCCGGTTGGGACTCTGTGAGCTGCTGGGCATCAACCTATGTATATAAAGGGACGACCCGGCGGCGGTTCAGGGCAAGAAAGAAGAGATCGAAAGCTAGGTCAAGCGGATTCGCTCCCTGGTAATCGCGACATAAGCAATACCACCTCAAACTAGATTAGGCCTTTACCTTCACCGCAAGGGGCCGAACCAGTATAAACTCCTGTGTCCTTTGTCTCGTTTAACCCCTTTAAGCTAACCTAGTTGTGATGGCTCTGCGACTAAGTCCTTTCACAAGGACATCTGCCGTGACTATTCCACGACAAGTAGGGAAATATTTTGCAGAGAAGTAATAGATCATATACTGGGGACTATGCACACAACCAAAATTAAACCATATCTTAGCATCACCCTTTAATGAGAAAGGAAACAATTTAAGAATATAGTAATAGCAAATTTTTTCCTCATGAGTAAATAAGGTGGCTATATCATTCAACTTAGTAAGATGTGCCACAACAGTTTCAGATTCATAGCCATAGAAAGAATCAGATTCAACCAAAGTAATTTACTCAGGATCGACAGAGAATTCATAATCCTTATCAGTAACACAGATAGGTGAAGTAGCAAAAGCAGGGTCATATTTCATTCTAGCATTCAAAGACTTTTCTTTCATCTTGGCTAACAGTTTCTTAAGATCATATCTATCATTGCAAGCAAGAAGGTCTCTAGCAGTTTATTCATCCATAACATAACCCTCAGGTACAACAGGCAATTAATATCTAGGGGGAGAATCTTCATCATCACTTTCATTAATATCATCAGTTTCATTAATTTCATTCTCTCTAACCCTAGCAATTTGTTCATCCAAAAATTCACCTAATGGCACATTATTACCAAGCAGAGAAGTAGTATCATCATAAGCATCATACATAGCAGAAGTGGCACCATCAATAACATGTGACATATCATAATCAATAGTAGGTGCAGGTGTAGGTGTCGCAAGTTTACTCATAACAGAAGGTGAATCAAGTGTAGAGCTAGATGGCAGTTCCTTACCTCCCCTCGTAGTTGAGGGGAAAATCTTAGTTCTTTCATCTTTCAACTTCCTCATAGTGATCAACAGATATAAATCCCAAGTGACTCAAAGAATAGAGCTATGCTCCCCGGCAACGGTGCCAGAAAAAGGTCTTGATAACCCACAAGTATAGGGGATCGCAATAGTTTTTGAGGGTAGAGTATTCAACCCAAATTTATTGATTCGACATAGGGGGAGCCAAAGAATATTCTCAAGTATTAGCAGTTGAGTTGTCAATTCAACCACACCTGAAAGACTTAATATCTATAGCAAAGTATTTAGTAGCAAAGTAGCATGGAAGTAACGGTAACGGTGGCAAAAGTAGCAGTAGTAGTTTTGTAGCGATTGTAAAAATGGTAACGGAGAAGTAACTTAGCAAAAATCAATATGAAACGAGCTCGTAGGCAATGGATCAATGATGGATAATTATGTCGGATGCAATTCCTCATGTAACAGTTATAACATAGGGTGACACAGAACTAGCTCCAGTTCATCAATGTAATGTAGGCATGTATTCCGAATATAGTCATGCATGCTTATGGAAAAGAACTTGCATGGCATCGTTTGTCCTACTCCCCCGTAGCAGCGGGGTCCTATTGGAAACTAAGGGATATTAAGGCCTCCTTTTAATAGAGTATTGTATCAAAGAAGTAGCACTAGTGAATACACAAACTCCTCAAACTACGGTCATCACCGGGAAGTGTCCCTACTATTGTCACTTCGGGGTTTGCCGGACCATAACACGTACTAGGTTTGTATAACTTGCAACATAGGGTCAAGAACTCACATATATTCATGAAAACATAATAGGTTCAGATCTGAAATCATGGCACTCGGGCCCTAATGACAAGCATTAAGAATGGCAAAGTCATAGCAATATCAATCTTAAAACATAATGGATACTAGGGATCAAAACCTAACAAAACTAACTCAATTACATGGTAAATCTCATCCAAACCATCACCATCCAGAAAGCCTACGATGAGATTACTCACGCATGGCGGTGAGCATCATGAAATTGGTGACGGAGGATGGTTAATGATGACGATGGCGACGGATTCCCCTCTCCGGAGCCCCGAACGGACTCCATATCAGCCCTCCCGAGGAAGATTAGGGCTTGGCGGCGGCTCCATATCGTAAAACACAATAAATCCTTCTCTCTGATTTTTTTTCTCCCCGAACGTGAATATATAGAGTTGGAGTTGAGGTCGGTGGAGGTCCAGGGGACCCATGAGGCAGGGGGCGCGCTCCAGGGGGGTGGGCGCGCCCTGCACCCTCGTGGACAGGGTGTGGACCCCTCTGTTGATTCTTTTGTCAATATTTTTTATTAATTCCAAAATGTGACTCCGTGGAGTTTCAGGACATTCTGAGAACTTTTATTTCTGCACAAAAATAACCCCATGGCAATTCTGCTGAAAATAGCATCAGTCCGGGTTAGTTCCATTCAAATCATGCAAGTTAGAGTCCAAAACAAGGGAAAAAGTGTTTGGAAAAGTAGATACATTGGATACGTACCACTGTCAATGATGGTAGGGCTCCTTTGCATGCAGGTTTTCCATACAAGAACCAAAACCATCGAGAGAAATAACCCTACAAAAAGGAAATCACTTAAAGTTTGGTATGACTTAGATTTATGTTGTCAGGCGGATCATCGTTGCGGCTGCAACCGAAACCCCTCGCATGGCTGCCGGTGACAGAACGACATAGATGGCCTTGATCTCCTCCACCACCAGCATCTTCCACATCGCCCATTCATGCTGGCATGGGCGGATTGGCTCCAGATGAGCTGATCATTGTTGTCGTCTTCTTCTTTGAAGTCATGGCAATGAAGAAGCCGCTGCCCTAACTTCTAGACCTGATTCTCACAACTTCTCCCCCTACCTGGCGCGCCAAAGATGTCGGGGAAAATGACACCTATGGGATCACGGGGATCCCTTCTATGGTTGGCGGGGAGAGAGCTGCACGAAGAGCAGGTCTAGTGGTCAGCGCGAGGGGTTTTTTACCCTGGTTCGGGCCGCAATGATGCGTAAAACCCTAGTCCTGCTTGTGTGTATATTTTGTGTTCTTGAGATCTCGAACTACCTGTGGTGCATGCCTAGTCCAAAAAGTCTGAATCCTCCCTCAGTATGCCTCGGGATTCCTTTTATATGTCCAAGGAATGGCCACGTTGGCACACAGGAGATGTAAAGTATCTACAGCGATCAAGCTTATCACTGACATCGTAGGACAAAACGCATTTAATGCGCTGCCTACGTGCCCTCTTACTTTATCGGGGACGGCAATAGAAGTCGTCCCGTTCGTCGCCACTTCTCCTTGCCCTGACACGCATCCAGGCTGACACGACAGGCATCACCATGTTGGCGGCAAGCTGCCGTGCTGGCGTGATGGTAGAGCCTCCACGAAGATCTGCATGCCACCACGCAGGCGCCTGCCTAGCTAGCAAGTTGGCCGTCGTGCTGGAACAGTGGTGAGGTGGCGAAAACTTGTCAGGTGCGGGCCTGGTTGTGGCCTGCAATTCTCCCCGGCAAGGCTTGCCGGGGGCCTCGTGGTCGTCCCGCGCAAGGACCTTGCCGAGGGTTTGCTACCTCTTGAGCTTGCGTTGGTTTTTCCCTTGAAGAGAAAAGGGTGATGCAGCAAAGTAGCGTAAGTATTTCCCTCAGTTTTGAGAACCAAGGTATCAATCCAGTAGGAGATGACGCACAAGTCACCGAATACCTGCACAAACAATCAAGAACCTTGCAACCAACGCGATAATGGGATTGTCAATCCCTTCACAGTCACTCGCGAAAGTGAGACCTGATAGAGATAATAAAGTAAATATTTTTGGTATTTTTGATGTATAGATTGAAAGTAAAGATTGAAAAATAGTAGATCGAAAACTAGCAAGATGGAAAAGTAACTCAATATAATGGAAAAGAGACCCGGGGGCCATAGGTTTCACTAGTGACTTCTCTCGAGATAGCATGTATTACGATAGGTGAACAAATTACTGCCAAGCAATTGATAGAAAAGCTTATAATTATGATGACATCTAAGGCAATGATCATGAACATAGGCATCACACCCTTGTCAAGTAGACCGAAACGATTCTGCATCTACTACTATTACTCCACACATCGACCGCTATCCAGCATGCATCTAGAGTATTAAGTTCATAAGAACGGAGTAACGCATTAAGCAAGATGACATGATGTAGAGGGATAAACTCAAGCAATATGATATAAACCCCATCCTTTTATCCTCGGTGGCAACAATACAATATGTGCCTTGCTATCCCTACTGTCACTGGGAAAGGACACCGCAAGATTGAACCCAAAGCTAAGCACTTCTCCATGGCAAGAAAGATCAATCTAGTAGGCCAAACTAAACCGATAATTCGAAAAGACTTGCAAAGATATCAAGTCATGCATATAAGAATTCAGAGAAGAACCAAATAATATTCATAGATAATATTGTTCATAAATCCACAATTCATCAGATCTCGGCAAACACACAGCAAAAGAATATTATATCGAATAGATCTCTAAGAACACCGATGAGAACTTTGTATTGAGAATCAAAGAGAGAGAAGAAGCCATCTAGCTAATAACTATGGACCCGAAGGTCTGTGGTAAACTACCCACGCTTCATCGGAGAGGCAATGGTGTTGATATAGAAGCCCTCCATGATAGATTCTCCCTCCGGTAGATCGCCGGAAAAGGCCCCAAGATGGGATCTCATGGGTACAGAAGGTTGCGGCGGTGGAAAAGTGGTTTCGTGGCTCCCCCTAATGTTTTTAGGGTATAAGAGTATATAGGCGAAAGAACTACATCGGTGGAGCTACGAGGGGCCCACAAGGGTGGGGGTGCGCCTACCCCCTGGGCGCGCCCTCCTGCCTCGTGGCATCCTCGTTACGTCTCCGACTTAAACTCCAAGTCTTCTGGTTTGCTTTCGTTCCAAGAAAGATCATTGCGAAGACTTCATTCCGTTTGGACTCCGTTTGGTATTCCTTTTCTGCGAAACTCTAAAATAGGCAAAAAAACAGAAACTAGCACTACGCCTCTGGTTAATAGGTTAGTCCCAAAAATAATATAAAAGAGCGTATTAAATCCCATTAAACATCAAAAACAGATAATATAATAGCATGGAACAATCAAAAATTATTGATAAGTTGGAGACGTATCAAGCATCCCCAAGCTTAATTCCTGCTCGTCCTCGAGTAGGTAAATGATAAATACATTATTTTTGATGTGGAATGCTACCTAGCATATTTATCAATGTAATTTTCTTTATTGTGGCATGAATGTTCAGATCTGAAAGATTCAAGACAAAAGTTTAATATTGACATAAAAATAATAATACTTCAAGCATACTAACAAAGCAATCATGTCTTCTAAAAATAACATGGCCAAAGAAAGCTATCCCTACAAAATCGTATAGTTTGGTTATGCTCTATCTTCATCACACAAAGTATTTAATCATGCACAACCCCGATGACAAGCCAAGCAATTGTTTCATACTTTTGATGTTCTCAAACTATTTCAATCTTCACGCAATACATGAGCGTGAGCCATGGACATAGCACTATAGCTGGAATAGAATGGTGGTTGTGGAGAAGACAAAAAGGAGAAGATAGTATCACATCAACTAGGCGTATTAACGGGCTATGGAGATGCCCATCAATAGATATGAATGTGAGTGAGTAGGGATTTCCATGCAACGGATGCACTAGAGCTATAAGTGTATGAAAGACCAAGAAAAGTAACTAAGTGGGTGTGCATCCAACTTGCTTGCTCACGAAGACCTAGGGCACTTTTGAGGAATCCCATCATTGGAATATACAAGCCAAGTTCTATAATGAAAAATTCCCACTAGTATATGAAAGTGACAACATAGGAGACTCTCTATCATGAAGATCATGGTGCTACTTTGAAACACAAGTGTGGTAAAAGGATAGTAACATTGTCCCTTCTCTCTTTTTCTATCATTTTTTTATCTTTTTTATTTGGGCCTTTTTCTCTCTCTTTTTTGGCCTTTTTTATTTTATTTTTATTTTTCGTCCAGAGTCTCATCCCGACTTGTGGGGAATCATAGTCTCCATCATCCTTTCCTCACTGAGACTATGCTCTAATAATGAAGATCATCACACTTTTATTTACTTACAACTCAAGAATTACAACTCAATACTTAGAACAAAATATGACTCTATGTGAATGCCTCCGGCGGTGTACCGGGATGTGCAATGATTCAAGAGTGACATGTATAAAAAATTATGAATGGTGGGTTTGCCACAAATACGATGTCAACTACATGATCATGCAAGGCAATATGACAATGATGGAGCGTGTCATAATAAATGGAATGGTGGAAAGTTGCATGGCAATATATCTCAGAATGGATGTGGAAATGCCATAATAGGTAGGTATGGTGGCTATTTTGAGGAAGGTATATGGTGGGTGTATGGTACCGGCAAAAGTTGCGCAGCACTAGAGAGGCTAGTAATGGTGGAAGGGTGAGAGTGCGTATAATCTATGGACTCAACATTAGTTATAAAGAACACATATACTTATTGAAAAAATCTATTAGTTATCAAAACAAAGTACTATGTGCATGCTCCTAGGGGGATAGATTGGTAGGAAAAGACCACCGCTCGACCCCGACCGCCACTCATAAGGAAGACAATCAATAAATAAATCATGCTCCAACTTCATCACATGACGGTTCACCATATGTGCATGCTACTGGAATCACGAACTTTAACACAAGTATCTCTCAAATTAACAACTACTCTACTAGCATGACTCTAATATCACCATCTTCATATCTCAAAACAATCATAAAGAATCAAATTTCTCATAGTATTCAATGCACTTTATATGAAAGTTTCTATTATACCCATCTTGGATGCCCATCATATTAGGACTAATTTTATAACCAAAGAAAATTACCATGATGTTATAAAAGACTCTCAAAATAATATAAGTGAAGCATGAGAGATCAACAATTTCTATAAAATAAAACCACCGCCATGCTCTAAAAAGATACAAGTGAAGCACTAGAGCAATATTGTCTAGCTCAAAAGATATAAGTGAAGCCATAGAGTATTCTAATAAATTATGATTCATGTGTGTCTCTCCAAAAGGTGTGTACAGCAAGGATGATTGTGGTAAACTAAAAAGCAAAGGCTCAAATCATACAAGACGCTCCAAGCAAAACACATATCATGTGGTAAATAAAAATATAGCCTCAAGTAAAGTTACCGATAGACAAAGACGAAAGAGGGGATGCCTTCTGGGGCATCCCAAGCTTAGGATTTTGGTTGTCCTTGAATTTTACCTTGGAGTGACTTGTGCATCCCCAAGCTTAGGCTCTTGCCACTCCTTATTATAAAATCCATCAAATCTTCACCCAAAACTTGAAAACTTCACAACACAAAACATCAACAGAAAATCACATGAGCTCCGTTAGTATAAGAAAATAAACCACCACTTTAAGGTACTGTAATGAACTCATTCTTTATTTATATTGGTGTTAAACATACTGTATCCCAACTTCTCTATGGTTCATACCCCCCGATATTACTCATAGATTCATCAAAATAAGCAAACAACACATGAAAAACAGAACCTGTCAAAAACAGAACAGTCTGTAACTTTCGAATACTTCTGTAACTCCAAAAATTCTGAAATAAATTGGTGGACGTGAGGAATTTTTCTATTAATCATATTCAAAAAGAATCAACCTAAAAGCACTCTTCGGTAAAAAATGACAGCTATTCTCGTGAGCGCAAAAGTTTTTATTTTCTACAACAAGATCGCAAAGACTTCACCCAAGTCTTCCCAAAGGTTCTACTTGGCACAAACACTAATTAAAACATAAAACCACATCTAAACAGAGGCTAGATGAATTATTTATTACTAACAGGAACAAAAGGTAAAGAACAAAAATAAAATTGGGTTGCCTCCCAACAAGCGCTATCATTTAACGCCCCTAGCTAGGCATTAATAATTTAAATGATGCTCACATGAAAGACAACAATTGAAGCACAAAGATAGCATCATGAAACACGTGATAAACACATCTAAGTCTAACATACTTCCTATGCATAGGCATCTTATAGGCAAAAAAATTATCATAGCAAGCAAAAACTAGCATATGCAAGGAAGCGGAAAGAAACAATAGCAATCTGAACATAACGAGAGGTAATTTAGTAACATGAAAATTTCTACAACCACATTTTCCTCTCTCATAATAATTACATGTGATATCATAAGCAAATTCAACAAAATATCTATCACATAAAATATTTTCAACATGATCCACATGCATACGAAGTTGACACTCTTCCAAAATAGTGGGATTAACATTAACTAAAGTCATGACCTCTCCAAACCCACTTTTATCAAAAAATTCATAAGATTGAAAATTCTCCAAATATGTGGGAACTAAAGTTGACACTCTTCCAAACCCACTTTCAATAATATTGCAAACACTATTATCAATCTCATATTCATCATGGGGCTTAAATAAATTTTCAAGATCAAAAGAAGAATCACCCTAATCATGATCATTGAAACAAATAGTAGTCATAGAAAAACTAGCATCCCCAAGATTGAGGTTTTGCATATCATTACCACAAGTGAAATTAAGAGAATTTATAGTAACAGCATTGCAATCATGCTTTTCATCGAAGGAACTATCAAGTATGGGTGCAATAGCAATGATCTCATGTTTAACACAAGGAACTATAACAAATTCATCTTCATAAATATTGGCAGCATTGCCACAAGAATAGCAAGCATCATGTTCATCAAGGGATATTACAATAAAATCAACGGAATCATAATTATCTATAGATTCATGCATATTATTATTTTCTTCCAAAGCAGCGGTCATTCTCTAAGTAAATTCTTTGACACAGACATTATGAGCATAGTTTTCATAGCAATATTTAAGTATGTCAAAATTTCCATATTCGTAGAGAGTAATATCATACTTTTCAATCAAAGAAGCAACTTCATAAGCACCCTTAAAAGCAACAAAATCTTCTATTTGTTCGATATCATAGTAACTATAAACACCCTTTGCATAAGAAGATAAGATTTCATTATCATTAAACTCACATAGGTAGGGAAGGTGTTTTCTAGGGTTCTTAGAGAAACAAGTAAAATCATAAGTTTCACAAAGATTCCAAGCATAACACAACAAACGGTTTATTTGATCCCATAAGAGTCTCCCTTTTTTGGACAAACAGCGACACACATAATGAGCATGCTCATCTAAAGATTTTCCCTCAACTAAGCTAGTTGGGGTTTCAGCACGAGCACATATAGATCGAAGATGATCCAAGTAGAACACCTTAAGTGGATCCATATCAAAACATTTTTGGCAAGCAAAGATGCAAGCAAATAGAGGCACATGGAAACACAAACAAAAAGACATACAGGAAGAAAGCAAAGAAAAGGCAAAGGTTTTCAAAAATCATTTTAGAAGTGGGGGAGAGGAAAACGGGAGGCGAATAGAAAATAATGTAATGCAAAGGAGAAGAGTTTATGATGACTTGTCGTAGATCTCCCCAGCAACGGTGCCAGAAATCCTTCTTGCTACCTCTTGAGCTTGCGTTGGTTTTCCCTTGAAGAGGAAAGGGTGATGCAGCAAAGTAGCGTAAGTACTTCCCTTAGTTTTTTGAGAACCAAGATATCAATCCAGTAGGAGATGACGCACAAGTCACCGAATACCTGCACAAACAATCAAGAACCTTGCAACCAATGCAATAAAGGGGTTGTCAATCCCTTCACGGTCACTCGCAAAAGTGAGATCTGATAGAGATAATAAAGTAAATATTTTTGGTATTTTTGATGTATAGATTGAAAGTAAAGATTGCAAAATAGTAGATTAGAAACTAGCAAGATGGAAAAGTAACTCAATATAATGGAAAAGAGACCCGGGGGCCATAGGTTTCACTAGTGACTTCTCTCGAGATAGCATGTATTACGGTGGGTGAACAAATTACTGCCAAGCAATTGATAGAAAAGCGCATAACTATGATGACATCTAAGGCAAAGATCATGAACATAGGCATCACATCCGTGTCAAGTAGACTGAAACGATTCTGCATCTACTACTATTACTCCACACATCGACCGCTATCCAGCATGCATCTAGAGTATTAAGTTCATAAGAACAGAGTAACGCATTAAGCAAGATGACATGATGTAGAGGGATAAACTCAAGCAATATAATATAAACCCCATATTTTTATCCTCGATGGCAACAATACAATACGTGCCTTGCTGCCCCTACTATCACTCGGAAAGGACACCGCAAGATTGAAACCAAAGCTAAGCACTTCTCCCATGGTAAGAAAGATCAATCTAGTAGGCCAAACTAAACCGATTATTCGAAGAGACTTGCAAAGATATCAAGTCATGCATATAAGAATTCAGAGAAGAACCAAATAATATTCATAGATAATCTTGTTCACAAATCCACAATTCATCGGATCTCGGCAAACACACCGCAAAATAATATTACATCGAATAGATCTCCAAGAACATCGAGGAGAACTTTGTATTGAGAATCAAAGAGAGAGAAGAAGCCATCTAGCTAATAACTATGGACCCGGACGTCTGTGGTAAACTACTCACGCTTCATCGGAGAGGCAATGGTGGTGATGTAGAAGCCCTCCATGATTGATTCCACCTCCGGTAGATCGCCGAAAAAGGCCCCAAGATGGGATCTCACGGGTACAGAAGGTTGCGGCGGTGGAAAAGTGGTTTCGTGGCTCCCCCTGATGTCTTTAGGGTATAAGAGTATATATAGGCGAAAGAACTACGTCGGTGGAGCTACGAGGGGCTCATGAGGGTGGGGGCGCGCCCTCCTGCCTCGTGGCATCCTCGTTACGTATCCGACTTCAACTCCAAGTCTTCTGGTTTGCTTTCGGTCCAAGAAAGATCATCGTGATGGTTTCATTCCGTTTGGAATCCATTTGGTATTCCTTTTCTGCAAAACTCTAAAATAGGCAAAAAAAAATAGAAACTGGCACTAGGCCTCCGGTTAATAGGTTAGTCCCAAAAATAATATAAAAGAGCATATTAAATCCCATTAAACATCCAAAGCAGATAATATAATAGCATGGAACAAATAAAAATTATAGATACATTGGAGACGTATCAGGGTCTCGCAGTTGTCCCCGGCAAGAGCCTTGCCGAGGGTCTCTTGTCTTCTGGTTCATCATGTGGACCTGCAGGCCATTAATCTTCACAAAGATCCGCATGCCACTATGCACGCGCCCCTCGAGCCTTGGTTTTGACGTTGTTGATGACGTCGATGATGTCTGAGCTCTCAGCCTCAAGGGTGATGGCCTTACTGGTATTCCATGGGCTGCCCCAGCAAGGAGCTTGTCGGGGCTATGCAGGCTGCCCCAGCAAGGGTGTTGCCGGGGGAGGTCTAGCTAGTCTTCTGCTCTCTGTTCACTGTCTTGGTAGTCTTGTTTCTGTCTTCTACTGCCCCATCAAGCCCTGCTTCGGTTGTGGCTGTGACTGCCCATGCACAAGTAAGGGGTATAGAAGAACCCATACTTTTGTACACCGACACAGGGGGCATAGGTTTCACTAGAGGCTTCTCTCAAGATAGAAAATAATATGGTGGGTGAACAAATTACTGCTGAGCAATTGATAGAAAAGCGCAAAGTTATGACGATATATAAGGCAATGATCATGAATATAGGCATCACGTCTCTGTCAAGTAGACCAACTCCTGCCTGCATCTACTACTAATACTCCACACATCGACCGCTATCCATCGTGCATCTAGAGTATTAAGTTCATAAAGAACGGAGTAACGCATTAAGTAAGATGACATGATGTAGAGGAATTAACTCAAGCAATATGATGAAAACCCCATCTTTTTTTATACTCGATGGCAACTATACAATACGTGCCTTGGTGCCCCTACTATCATTGGGAAAGGAAACCGCAAGATTGAAACCAAAGCTAAGCACTTCTCCCATTTCAAGAAGAACCAATCTAGGTGGCCAAACCAAACCGATAATTCGAAGAGACTTGCAAAGACATCAAATCATGCATATAAGAATTTAGAGAAGATTCAAATAATATTCATAGATAATCTGATCATAAATCCACAATTATGGATCTCGTCAAACACACCGCAAAAGAATATTACATCGAATAGATCTCCAAGAACAACAAGGAGAACATGGTATTGAGAATCAAAGAGAGATAAAAAGCCATCTAGCTAGTAGTTATGGACCCGTAGGTCTGAGTTAAACTACTCACGCTTCATCAAAAGGGCAATGGTGTTTATGTAGAAGCCCTCCGTGATTGAATCCCCCTCCAGCAGGACACTAAAAAAGGCCCCTAGATGGGATCTCATAGGTACAGAAGGTTGCGGCGGTGGAAAAGTGTTTTCGTGGATGCCCCTGATGGTTTTGGGGTATAAGAGTATATATAGGAGAAAAAATTAGGTCAGGAGACCCACGAGGGGCCCACAAGATAGGGGCGCGCGCCCTACCCCCTTGGGCGCGCCCTCCACCCTTATGGTCGCCTCGTTGCTCCTCCAACTTCATCTCCAAGTCTCCTGGTTTGCTTCTGGTCCAAGAAAGATCATCGCGAAAGTTTTATTCCGTTTGGTATTCCTTTTCTATGAAACTCTAAAACAGGGAAAAACCAGGAACTCGCATTGGGCTCTAGGTTAATATAGGTTAGTGATGTCTACTACACAACCTTCTTCTTGTAGACGTTGTTGGGCCTGCAAGTGCACAGGTTTGTAGACAGTAGCAAATTTCCCTCAAGTGGATGACCTAAGGTTTATCAATCCGTAGGAGGCGTAGGATGAAGATGGTCTCTCTCAAACAACCCTGCAACCAAATAACAAAGAGTCTCTTGTGTCCCCAACACACCCAATACAATGGTAAATTGTATAGGTGCACTAGTTCGGCGAAGAGATGGTGATACAAGTGCAAAATAGATAGTAGATATAGGTTTTTGTAATCTGAAATAATAAAAACAGCAAGGTAGTGAGCGATAAAAGTGAGCGTAAACGGTATTGCAATGATAGGAAACAAGGCCTAGGGTTCATACTTTCACTGGTGCAAGTTAGCTCAACAATAATAACATAGATAGATCATATAACAAGCCCTCAACATGCAACAAAGAGTCACTCCAAAGACATTAATAGCGGAGAACAAACGTAGAGATTATGGTAGGGTACAAAACCACCTCAAAGTTATCCTTTCTGTTCTAACTATTCAAGAGTTCGTAGTAAAATAACATAAAGCTATTCTTTCCGCTCAATCCATCATAGAGTTCATACTAGAATAACACCTTAAGACACAAATCAACCAAAACCCTAATGTCACCTAGATACTCCATTGTCACCTCAAGTATCTGTGGGCATGATTATACGATATGCGTCACATAATCTCAGATTCAGCCAACCAACATAAAAGTACTTCAAAGAGTGCCCCAAAGCTACTACCGGAGAGTCAAGAACATGTGCCAACCCTTGTGCAAAGGTTCATGGGTGGAACCCGCAAGTTGGTCACCAAAACATACATCAAGTGGCACATGATATCCCATTGTCACCACAGATAATCACGGCAAGACATACATCTAGTGTTCTCATAAAGACTCAATCCAATAAGATAACTTCAAAGGGGAAACTCAATTCATCACAAGAGAGTAGAGGGGGAGAAACATCATAAGATCCAACTATAATAGCAAAGCTCGGGATACATCAAGATCGTGCCATAGATGGAACACGAGAGAACACGAGAGAGAGAGAGAGAGAGAGAGAGAGAGAGAGATCAAACACATAGCTACTAGTACATACCCTCAGCCCCGAGGGTGAACTACTCCCTCCTCGTCATGGATAGCACCGGGATGATGAAGATGGCCTCCGGTGATGGGATCCCCCTCCGGTAGGGTGCCAGAACAGGGTCCCGATTGGTTTTTGGTGGCTAGAGAGGCTTGCGGCGGTGGAACTCCCGATCTAGGTTCTGTTCTGGAAGTTTTAGGGTACGTAGGTATATATGGGTGCAAGGAGTACATCGGTGGAGTTACGGGGGTCCCACGATGCAGGGGGCGCGCCCGGGGGGGCACCCTCGTGAGCACCTCCCGTATCTCCTGACGTGCACTCCAAGTCCATCGGGTGGCTTTCCTTCCAAAAATAACTTCTCCAGTTGATTTCGTTCCGTTTTGACTTCGTCTGATATTCCTTTTCCTCGAAACACTGAAATAGGCATAAAACAGCAAATCTGGGATGGGCCTCCGGTTAATAGGTTAGTCCCAAAAATAATATAAAAGTGGATAATAAAGCCCAATATTGCCTAAATAGTAGATAAAGTAGCATGGAGCAATCAAAAATTATAGATATGTTGGAGATGTATCAAGCATCCCCAAGCGTAATTCCTGCTCGTCCTCGAGTAGGTAAATGATAAAAAAGAATTTTTGATGCCGAGTGATACTTTGGCATAATTTCAATGCAAATCTTCTTAATTGTGATATGAATATTCAGATCTGAAAGATTCAAGACAAAAGTTCATATTGACACAAAAATAATAACACTTCAAGCATACTAATCAAAGCAATCATGTCTTCTCAAAATAACATGGCAAAAGAAAGTTCATCCCTACAAAATCATATAGTTAGGCTATGCTTCATTTTCGTCACACAAAGATGTTCCCAACTTCTATACCCCCGATGACAAGCCAAGCAATTGTTTCATACTTAAATAATCTCAAACTTTTTCAACCTTCACGCAATACATGAGCGTGAGCCATGGATATAGCACTATGGGTGGAATAGAATATGATGATGGGGATTGTGTGGAGAAGACAAAAAAGGAGAAAGTCTCACGTTGACGAGGATAATCAACGGGCTATGGAGATGCCCATCAATTGATGTCAACATGAGGAGTAGGGATTGCCATGCAACGGATGCACTAGAGCTATGGATGCTCAACAAAAGAAAACTAGTGGGTGTGCATCCAACTTGCTTGCTCACAAAGACCTAGGGCATTTGAAGAAGCCCATCGTAGGAATATACAAGCCAAGTTCTATAATGAAAAATTCCCACTAGTATAAAAAGGACAACTTATGAGACTCACTACATGAAGAACAAGGTGCTACTTTGAAGCACAATATATGAGACTCACTACATGAAGAACAAGGTGCTACTTTGAAGCACAATATATGAGACTCACTACATGAAGAACAAGGTGCTACTTTGAAGCACAAGTGTGGAAAAAGAGATAGTAGCATTGCCCTTTTTATTTTCTTTTTTTGGGCCTTTATTTTTTTCTTTTTGGCCTTTCCTTTTTTTTGGCAATGCTCTAATAATGATGATCATCACACTTCTATTGATTACAACACAAGGATTACAACTCGAAACTTAGAACAAGATATGACTATATGAATGCCTCCAGTGGTGTACCGGGATGGTGCAATGAATCAAGAGTGACATGTATGGAAAATATGCATGGTGGCTTTGCCACAAATACGATGTCAACTACATGATCATGCAATGGCAATATGACAAAAGTAATGTATGTCATGATGATGATGGAAGTTGCATGGCAATATATCTCGGAATGGCTATGGAAATGCCATAATAGGTAGGTATGGTGGCTGTTTTGAGGAAGATATAAGGAGGTTTATGTGTGATAGAGCGTATCATATCACAGGGTTTGGATGCACCGGCGAAGTTTGCGCCAACTCTCAAGGTGAGAAAGGGTAATGCACGGTACCGAAGAGGCTAGCAAAGGTGGAAAGGTGAGAGTGCGTATAATCCATGTACTCAACATTAGTCAAAAGAACTCATATACTTATTGCAATAATTTAGAAGTCATCAAAATCAAGTACTACATGCATGCTCCTAGGGGGATAGATAGGTAGGAAAAGACCATCGCTCGTCCCCGACCGCCACTCATAAGGATGCACAAGCCAGGTACACTTCATGTTTCAAATTTGTTACACAACTTTAACCATACGTGCATGCTACGGGACTTACAAACTTCAACACAAGCATTTCTCAAATTCACAATCACCCAACTAGCATGAATTTGATATTATCACCTCCATATCTCAAAACAATTGTCAAGCATCAAACTTATCTTAGTATTCAAAACACTCATAAGAAAGTTTCACATATCTTGAATACCAAGTATATTAACATTAAGCAAATTACCATGCTATTAACGAATCTCAAAATAATCTAAGTGAAGCATGAGAGATCAAATAGTTTCTTTAAAACAAATCAACCACCGTGCTCTAAAAGATCTAAGTGAAGCACTAGAGCAAAAATTATCAAGCTCAAAAGATATAAGTGAAGCACATAGAGTATTCTAGCAAATTCCAATTTGTGTAAGGCTCTCTCTCATTAAAGAATTTCAGATCTTGGTACTTTATTCAAACAGCAAGAAAAGCTAAAGAAAACTACAATGCAAGGATAGCACAACTCATGTGAAGAAGCAAAAACTTAGGTTCAACCGATACTAACCGATAGTTGTTGAAGAAGAAAGGTGGGATGCCTACCGGGGCATCCCCAAGCTTAGATGCTTGAGACTTCTTGAAATATTATCTTGGGGTGCCTTGGGCATCCCCAAGCTTGAGATTTTGTGTCTCCTTAATTCCTTTCATGTCACGGTTTCTCTTTTTATCAAAAGCTTCATTCACAACAAACTCAACAAGAACTCGTGAGATAGGTTAGTATAAACCAATGCAAAACCATGTCATCTTATACTGTAACAAATCACTAACATTATTATTCAACATTGCATACTAAATGTCTCTGAATATTTAATACTCCTATCCTCAAATAGAATCATTAAACAAGCAAACATATGCCAACAATGCAAACATAACAGCAATCTGCCAAAACAGTACAGTCTGTAAAGAATGCAAGAGTATCAATACTTCCCTGACTCCAAAAATTATGAACTAAAATTCCCGCTGTAATAAATTTATCAGAGCTTAATATGCCAAACGATTCAATGTTAGACCATTCTCTGACTTTTCTAGGGAATTTTTGCAACAGCCGTAAACTTTCTGTTTTCAAACAGCAACATGTATACTAGCAAAATAAGCATGGCAAAAGCTATCCTTGACTTTTTTATTGAAACTAAAGAAGAAAAGCATTAATATAACTAACAGCAAGCAAAAACTAGCAAAATAAAATGACGCTCCAAGCAAAACACATATCATGTGGTGAATAAAAATATAGCTCCAAGTAAAGTTACCGATGAACGAAGACGAAAGAGGGGATGCCATCCGGGGCATCCCCAAGCTTAGTTGCTTGGTTGTGCTTGAATATTATCTTGGGGTGCATTGGGCATCCCCAAGCTTAGGCTCTTGCCACTCCTTATTATATAGTCCATCGAATCTTTACCCAAAACTTGAAAACTTCAACCACACAAAACTCAAAACAAAACTCGTAAGCTCCGTTAGTATAAGAAAATAAAACCACCACTTAGGTACTGTAATGAACTCATTCTAAATTCATATTGGTGTAATATTTACTGTATTCTAACTTCTCTATGGTTCATACCACTTAATACTAGCCATAGATGCATCAAAATAAGCAAACAACACAATGAAAACAGAATCTGTCAAAAACAGAACAGTCTGTAGTAATCTGTATCAAACGTATACCTCTGGAACCCCAAAAATTATGAAATAAATTGATGGACCTGATAAATTTGTCTACTAATCATCTGCAAAAATAATCAACCTAAAATCACTCTCCAGTAAAAAAATGGCAGCCATTCTCGTGAGCGCAAAAGTTTCTGTTTTCTACAGCAAGATCATATAAACTTCACCCAAGTCTTCCCAAAGGTTCTACTTGGAACTTTATTGAAACAAAAGCTATAAAACATGATTACTACAGTAGCATAATCATGTGGACACACAAAAACAGTAAGGATAAATATTGGGTTGTCTCCCAACAAGCGCTTTTCTTTAATGCCTTTCTAGCTAGGCATGATGATGACAATGATGCTCTCATAAAAGATAAGAATTGAAACATAAAGAGAGCATCATGAAGAATATGACTAGCACATTTAAGTCTAACCCACTTCCTATGCATAGGAATTTTGTGAGCAAACAACTTATGGGAACAATAATCAATTAGCATAGGAAGGTAACACAAGCATAGCTTCAAGAATTTAAGCACATAGAGAGGAAACTTGACATTATCGCAATTCCTACAAGCATATGTTCCTCTCTCATAATAATTTTCAGTAGCATCATGAATGAATTCAACAATATAACCAGCACCTAAAGCATTCTTTTCATGATCTACAAGCATAGAAAATTTACTATTCTCAATATAAGCAAATTTCTTCTCATGAATAGTAGTGGGAGCAAACTCAACAAAATAACTATCATGTGATTGAAAATTAAGATCAAGATGACATGTGTCATGGTTATCATTATTCTTGAAAGCATACGTGTCATCACAATAATCATCATAGATAGGAGGCATGCTTTCATCATAGTAAATTTGCTCATCAAAGCTTGGGGGACAAAAAATATCATCTCCATCAAACATAGCTTCCCCAAGCTTGTGGCTTTGCATATCATTAGCATCATGGATATTCAAAGAATTCGTACTAACAACATTACAATCATGCTCATCATTCAAATATTTTATGCCAAGAATTCTATGTAATTCTTCTTCTAGTACTTGAGCACAATTTTCCTTTCCATCATACTCACGAAAGATATTAAAAAGATGAAGCGTATGAGACAAACTCAACTCCATTTTTTTGTAGTTTTCTTTTATAAACTAAACTAGTGATAAAACAAGAAACGAAAAGATTCGATTGCAAGATCTAAAGATATACCTTCAAGCACTCACCTCGCCAGAAAAGAGCTCAGTGACGGAGTGTGAGTACCCTTTACCTAGCCTCCCTGGCAACGGCGCCAGAAAAGAGCTTGATGTCTACTACACAACCTTCTTCTTGTAGACGTTGTTGGGCCTGCAAGTGCACAGGTTTGTAGGACAGTAGCAAATTTCCCTCAAGTGGATGACCTAAGGTTTATCAATCCGTAGGAGGCGTAGGATGAAGATGGTCTCTCACAAACAACCCTGCAACTAAATAACAAAGAGTCTCTTGTGTCCCCAACACACCCAATACAATGGTAAATTGTATAGGTGCACTAGTTTGGCGAAGAGATGGTGATACAAGTGCAAAATAGATAGTAGATATAGGTTTTTGTAATCTGAAATAATAAAAACAGCAAGGTAGCGAGCGATAAAAGTGAGCGTAAACGGTATTGCAATGATAGGAAACAAGGCCTAGGGTTCATACTTTCACTAGTGCAAGTTCTCTCAACAATAATAACATAGATAGATCATATAACAAGCCCTCAACATGCAACAAAGAGTCAATCAAAATACACTAATAGCGGAGAACAAACGTAGAGATTATGGTAGGGTACGAAACCACCTCAAAGTTATCCTTTCTGTTCTAACTATTCAAGAGTTCGTAGTAAAATAACATAAAGCTATTCTTTCCGCTCAATCCATCATAGAGTTCATACTAGAATAATACCTTAAGACACAAATCAACCAAAACCCTAATGTCACCTAGATACTCCATTGTCACCTCAAGTATCCGTGGGCATGATTATATGATATGCGTCACATAATCTCAGATTTATCCAACCAACATAAAAGTACTTCAAAGAGTGCCCCAAAGCTACTATCGGAGAGTCAAGAACGTGTGCCAACCCCTATGCATAGGTTCATGGGTGGAACCCGCAAGTTGGACACCAAAACATACATCAAGTGGCACATGATATCCCATTGTCACCACAGATAATCACGGCAAGACATACGTCTAGTGTTCTCATAAAGACTCAATCCGATAAGATAACTTCAAAGGGGAAACTCAATTCATCACAAGAGAGTAGAGGGGGAGAAACATCATAAGATCCAACTACAATAGCAAAGCTCAGGATACATCAAGATCGTGCCATAGGTGGAACACGAGAGAGAACACGAGAGAGAGAGAGAGAGAGAGAGAGAGATCAAACACATAGCTACTGGTACATACCCTCAGCCCCGAGGGTGAACTACTCCCTCCTCATCATGGATAGCGTCGGGATGATGAAGATGGCCTCCGGTGATGGGATCCCCCTCCGACAGGGTGCCGGAACAGGGTCCCGATTGGTTTTTGGTGGCTACAGAGGCTTGCGGCGGCGGAACTCCCAATCTAGGTTCTGTTCTGGAAGTTTTAGGGTACGTAGGTATATATGGGTGCAAGGAGTACGTCGATGGAGTTACGGGGGTCCCACGAGGCAGGGGGCGCGCCCGGGGGGGCGCCCCCACCCTCGTGAGCACCTCCCATATCTCCTGGCGTGCACTCCAAGTCCATCGGGTGGCTTTCCTTCCAAAAATAACTTCTTCAGTTGATTTCGTTCCGTTTTGACTCCGTCTGATATTCCTTTTCCTCGAAACACTAAAATAGGCATAAAACAGCAAATCTGGGCTGGGCCTCCGGTTAATAGGTTAGTCCCAAAAATAATATAAAAGTGGATAATAAAGCCCAATATTGCCTAAAACAGTAGATAAAGTAGCATGGAGCAATCAAAAATTATAGATACGTTGGAGACGTATCAGTTAGTCCCATAAATAATATAAAATAACATAATAATTCATATAAAACATCCAAAATAGATAATATAATAGCATGGAACAATCAAAAATCATAGATACGTGGGAGACGTATCAAGCATCCCCAAGCTTAATTCATGCTCGTCCTCGAGTAGGTAAATGATAAAAACAGAATTTTTGATGTGGAATGCTACCTAACATATTTATCCATGTAATTTTCTTTATTGTGGCATGAATGTTCAGATCCGTAAGATTCAAAACAAAAGTTTAATATTGACATAAAAACAATAGTACTTCAACCATACTAACAAGGCAATTATGTCTTCTCAAAATAACATGGACAAAGAAAGCTTATCCCGACAAAATCATATAGTCTGACTATGCTCTATCTTCATCACACAAAATATTCAAATCGTGCACAAGCCTGGTTTCACCCAAGCAATTGTTTCATACTTTAGTATTCTCAAACTTTTTCAACTTTCACGCAATACATGAGCGTGGGCCATGGACATAGCACTATAGGTGAAATAGAATGGTGGTTATGGAGAAGACAAAAAGAGGGAGATAGTCTCACATCAACTAGGCGTATCAACGGGCTATGGAGATGCCCATCAATAGATATCAATGTGAGTGAGTAGGGATTGCCATGCAACGGATGCACTAGAGCTATAAGTTTGTGAAAGCTCAAAAAGAGAAACTAAGTGGGTGTGGATCCAACTTGCTTGCTCATGAAGACCTAGGGCGATTTGAGGAAGCCCATCGTTGGAATATACAAGCCAAGTTCTATAATGAAAAACTCCCACTAGTATATGAAAGTGAAAAAATAGGAGACTCTCTATCATGAAGATCATGGTGCTACTTTGAAGCACAAATGTGGAAAAGGGATAGTAACATTGTCCCTTCTCTCTTTTCTATTTCTATTTTTTTCCTTTTTTACTTTGGCTTCTTTTGCCTCTCTTTTTTATTTGGCTTCTTTGGATCCTTTTCTTTCTTTTTGTATTTCCTCACATGGGACAATGCTCTAATAATGATGATCATCACACTTCTATTTACTTACAACTCGAAAATTACAACTCGATACTTAGAACAAAAGTATGACTCTATGTGAATACCTCCAGCGATGTACCGGGATGTGCAATGAATCAAGAGTGACATGTATGAAAGAATTATGAAAGGTGGCTTTGCCACAAATACGATGTCAACTACATGATCATGCAAAGCAATATGACAATATGACAATTTGACAATATCATAATAAACGGAACGGTGGAAAGTTGCATGGCAATATATCTCAAAATGTCTATGGAAATGCCATAATAGGTAGGTATGGTGGATGTTTTGAGGAAGGTATATGGTGGGTGTATGGTACCAGCAAAAGTTGTGTGGCACAAGCTAAGGTATATGGTGGGTATATGGTGGAAGGGTGAGAGTGCGTATAATCCATGGACTCGACATTAGTCATAAAGAACTCACATACTTATTGAAAAAAATCTATTAGTCATCGAAACCAAGCACTACGCGCATGCTCCTAGGGGAAGGGTTGGTAGGAGTTAACTATCGCGCGATCCCAACCTCCACACAAAGGATGACAATCAAAAAATACCTCAATGTCCAACTTCGTTACATAACGGTTCACCATATGTGCATGCTACGGGAATCACAAACCTCAACACAAGTATTTATCAAATTCACAACTACTCCACTAGCATGACTCTAATATCATCATCTTCGTATCTCAAAAAAATCATAAGGAATCAAACTCCTCATTGTCGGAGTAATGGGCCACGGGTAGCCTAACCCGATTCCCTGAGCCTTTCAAGACTTTGGGCTGGCTTCGCCCCACGAGACTCCAGAAAGAAGCACCGCCTTCCGGTGGCCGGCTGGCTCGAACGGACGGTTGCCCGAAGGCGGCCAAGCACCAGCAGACGGCACCAAGACAGGCCGACTCCTAGCAGACGGCCTCCGCAGAGGCCGGCTTCTAGCAGGCGGCCACCCGGTGCCCTCAGAGTCTGCGACCCTCATCAAGAGGACAAGACAGGGTGAGGCTACAGTACAGCCCGCACCCCCGGATCCCGGGCTTGGCATGGCCTACAGTGCCCCGTACAGACGGAGATCTCCGCACGGCACGGTACTATTGCCACTCCCCCATGACGCCACTCCAGACCAGCGGAGTCCTGTTCCCACGACGGCCTGTTGGTACGGCCTACAGGCGGCGGGCCCTACCAGGCAGAGAGAGCCCGGAAGCCGGCGGAAGCCAGACCAGCCGGAGTTATGGGAGGCCAGCCTCCAGCAGGCGGCCGGCCCCTCCCCCGAGGCCCGTGCGCCATTAACCAGATGGGGCGCGGTGTGGCTACAGTGATCTCCCACCAGGCGGCGGGACTGTAGCCACGCTCCCCTGACCAAGCCTACGTTATTAGCATCAAGGCTACATTGATCAGCCACCAGCCAGACCCGCCAGCGGCAGAAGCGGCCAGTCGGCTCCATACCAGACTAGTAGGAGGGGCCCACTAGGCGGTGGGCCCCAGCTGCCGGTGGAGAAGCCGGCGACCAGAGGCACTGGCAGCCGGGTCCTACTCCCGGCCGAGTTACCATTGTACTCCTGGGGGGTAGGCCTATATAAACCCCCTAGGGCACCCATTCAAAGGGTTCCCAACCTGTTAGAACTAGACTCATACCTAGAGGAGGAAGAGAGCTAGCCCTGCCACCTTCAACCTCCAGCACACAGCTCAAGGAGCACATTGTACTCACTAGTGCCTTAGTGATCATGCGGAGATCCCGCAGAGCAGGAGTAGGGGTATTATCTCCAAGGAGAGCTCCCAACCTGGGTAAAGTACGCCGGCGTTCATGTCTACGCCTCATCCCGCTTCCAGGCCCGACGACGTTCTACTCGCTCCCACCATGATAAGCCATCCTTTGGCATATGTCGCACCCAACCCCCGACATTTGGCGCCCACTGTGGGGCGAGGTGCACCGTCATCCGGAGATCTGTTCTGGACGGGAACCTTGTTCCTTCCTGGCGTGCGCAGCCAGCCCAACACGCCCGACGGCGTCAGCCTCGATGCGTTGCATGGCGCGGAGATCGCCTGCGCAGCAAGCTAACTCGCGACCTCATTGGCAAGATCAACCTCTCCGACGAGCCTGCATCTGATGCAGCCACCGACTCCCTCGAAAACCACCTCGTTAGCCTCCTCGACTAGCTCCACGTCACTAGTGAGCTTGCTGCCAACTTGGAGTCTGTTGGCTCCACCGACCCGATGATTGTCGACTCCGACACGGCGTCGCTTGATGCGTTCCCCACCAACGTGGTGGTCTACAACGAGCCGCCTCCTCACGAGCACAGCAGTAGGAGCACCGTCACGGAGCTGCTTGTCATCAACAGTGGTGAGCACTCGGACGGAGGCGTTCGAGACCCACTCGATACGGTGTTGTGAGACTTGGCAGCGCCCATCCCGGGAGATGCAGACGCTGAGACGCTAGAGGCACGCCGCGTCCAGCTCATCAAAAGCGCCAACCGACTGGCCAGCATGCGACGCCTCTCAGAAGCCTACCAGCGCGAGATGGACCAAGCCGCCGGCTGAACGACGGCCCCTGAGGGGCCTAGCCGCATCAGCTCGATCCAGCAGTGTGGTGCGACCATCGCCAGCATGTTCGGGACGGATTGTCCCGTCTATGCCACGCCTGCGGGAAACATACGAGCTGCCCAGGCGGTGGCCGACGAGCTAGACAAGTACGAGGGCAACGAGCATCGCCACATGACGGGGTGCATCCAGCAGCTCCTTGACGCGGCCGCCGAGCAGCAAGAAGCTGGCTGCCGCAATGAAGCGCTAATCCGGCAGAACGACGAGCCGCCCCTTTGTCAGGATCACGGTGCGACATCAAGGACGCCGACTGGCGGCGTCCGCAGCAAGAAAGGCAATGAGTCGGCTGCCAGCCACAGTCGGACTCACCTCTCCATCGAGCGTGATGCAGAAGGCCGCCCCCGAGCTGTGGAGCGGCGAGGCAACCCGCCTCCTACTCAGCCTCATGGAGAAAGGCACCCCACTCCACCGCCTGTCACGCACCCGACACTCGGCGACCGCCTTGGCCGCCACGAAGGAGTCGGGGAGAACGACGCCCGCCATCGGATCGACCGCCTCAATCGCTCCCTGGCGCTAGAAGAAGAAGACGCGTTGGGTCCGCCTTGTTTCGGCCCCCGAATCCGAGATGAGCCCTTCCCTCGAGGGTTTACCCTCCCAAGAGATACGCCCAAGTATACCGGCTCCGTGAAGCCGGAGGACTGCCTGGTCGACTACTCCACGGCCGTCAGCATAGCGAACGGCAACAAGAGCATTGCTGTGAAGTACGTCTTGTTCATGCTACAGGACACAGCCCGGACGTGGCTTAACAGCCTCAAGCCCCGCAGTATCAACAGCTGGGTTGATTTCACCAAAGCCTTCATCTGCAACTTCACCAGCACGTACAAGCGGCCTCCCAAGCCTCGCCAGCTCTCCTTGTGCATCCAAGGGCCCAGCGAATCAACTCACGACTATCTCACGCACTGGGCCGAGCTGCGCAACTCCTGCGAAGGTGTGCATGAGGTGCAGGCCATCGAATACTTCACTGGCGGGTGCCGAGAGGGCACCCTCCTCAAGCACCGACTCCTCTGCGATGAGCCGACGACTCTCGTCGAGCTGCTGATCATCACCGACAAATAAGCCACAGCCGAATCCTCCATGAAGACGGAGATCCAAGTCTATGCGTCCGGCAAGGTAGCTCCCTAGGCTCCTCGGGTCCCGGCTGGTGACACCAGTCGGCGATAGCAACCGAGCGACAACAAGCGCAAGGCCACGCAGCCGGCTTCCACAAGCCGGCAGGTGGCGACAGTTGAGGACCAACAGCCGGAAGGGCAGCCTCCACCCAAGCGCCAGAAGGGCGGAAAGCCCAATTGGTTGCCCGCTTTCTCATACGAGCAGACTCTTGATGCACCCTGCAAGTTCCATAGTGGCGCGAAGCCGTCCAATCACACCACCCGGAAGTGCCATTGGCTCACCCGAATCGCCAAGGGAGATGGACTCCTGCCTCCACCGACAGCCGGCCCGCTACCTCCTCAGCCCCAGTAGCCGGCGGTTCGGCCAGTCGGTGCCATACAAGACGAGTATCCTGAGGAGCATGGAGCCTACGTCGTGTTCACCAGCGTGGCCAACAATAGAGGCATCAAATGGCAACAGCAACAAGAAGTACATGCAGTAGCTTCAGGAACCCCTGAGTTCATGCACTGGTCTGAGAAGCCTATCAGTTGGAGCAGGGCTGACTACCCAGAGGTGATGCCCTCTCCTAGTTCTTATGCCCTGGTCTTAGACGCCACCTTCGCAACAGAGAGGCGGGCAGATCGTTTCTCCCGAGTCCTGATAGATGGCGGCAGCAGCATCAACATCCTGTACCGTGACACAATGGAGAAGTTGGGAATCAAGCAGAAGCAGCTTCAACCCAGTCGGACTGTATTCCATGGCATAGTTCCTAGCCTTTCCTGCTCACCAATCGGCAAGACCCAGATCAATGTTCTCTTCGGGGACAAAAATCACTTCCGTCGAGAGTCAATTTGGTTTGAGGTGGTAGACCTTGAGAGCCCTTATCATGCGCTACTTGGCCGGCCTGCTCTGGCCAAGTTCATGGCGGTCCCCCACTATGCTTACCTCAAGATGAAGATGCCGACTACCAAGGGAATCCTGACCATAGTCCGAGACTACAAGAAGTCGTTCGCATGTGCTGCAGACAGCAGCCGGCTGGCCGAGTCCCTTGTGATTGCAGCTGAAAAACGGCTCCTTGACCGGGTTGTGGCGATGGCAGGCAAGCAGCCGGAAATGTCACCCCCACCCAAGGAGTCAGAAGTTGAGGGATCGTTCAAGCCGGCAAAGGAAACAAAGAAGATACCCTTGGATCTGGAGCACCCGGAGAGGCATGCTGTCATTGGAGCAAACCTTGACAACAAATAAGAAAGCGAGCTCGTCGATTTCCTATGTGAGAATCGTGACATCTCGGCATGGTCTGCCAAAGACATGTCGGGTGTCCCGACGGATTTCGCCGAGCACAAGCTACATGCCCGACCTGACGTCAAGCCGGTCAGGCAGCCCTTGCGCCGCCTGTCAGAAGAAAAAAGAAGAGTTGTTGGAGAAGAGATAGCCCGGCTTCTAGCAGCCGGCTTCATCATGGAAGTATTCTTCCCAGAATGGTTGGCCAACCCAGTTCTTGTGCTGAAGAAGAATAAACAGTGGCGTATGTGTATCTATTATACCAGCCTCAACAAAGCTTGCCCCAAAGATCCCTTTGCTTTGCCAAGAATCGACCAAGTGATAGACTCCAAAGCCGGATGCGAGCTGCTGGGTTTTTTGGATGCGTACTCAGGATACCATCAAATCAAGCTGAACCCGGCTGATAGGATGAAGACCACCTTCATCACACCTTTCGGAGCCTTCTGCTACCTGACCATGACGTTCGGCTTGAGGAATGCCGGCGCCACATTTCAGCGTTGCATGCAGAAGTGTCTCCTCAAGCAACTCGGCAGAAACGCCCATGTTTACATGGACGATGTGGTGGTGAAGACGGAGAAGCGTGGCATGCTGCTAGAAGATCTCAAAGAGACATTTGAGAACTTGCACCGATTTCAATCAAGCTCAACCCGGAGAAATGCGTCTTTGGAGTACCAGCCGGCCAACTTCTTGGCTTCCTGGTCTCAGAGCGCAGCATAGAGTGCAACCCTATGAAGATCAAGGCCATCGAGAAGATGGAGGTTCCCACCCAACTGCTGGACGTACAAAAGTTCACCGGCTACCTAGTATCTATCAGCCGTTTCATCAGTCAGCTGGGCGAGAAGGCTCTCTCCCTATACTAGCTCATGAAGAAAACCGCTTTTTTCGAGTGGAATGACAAGGCGGACGAAGCTTTCCGCCGGCTCAAGAAGATGTTGACCACCCCGCCTATCCTGGCGGCCCCGACTGACAAGGAGCCCATGCTCCTCTACATTGCCGCCACCAGTCCGGTGGTCACAATAGTTATAGTGGTGGAGCGCAAGGAGGAAGGCAAGGCACTGCCAGTCAAGAGGCTGGTGTATTACCTGACTGAAGTGATGTCCGCCTCCAAGCAAAACTACCCCCACTATCAGAAGATGTGCTATGGTGTGCACTTTGCCGCCAAGAAACTCAAGCCTTACTTTCAATAGCACCCAATTACTGTTGTCTACACTGCTCCGCTTGCTGAGATCGTTGGAAGCCGAGATGCTTCAGGCCGAGTGGCCAAATGGGCCATAGATCTGGCCCCCTACAACATCTACTACCATCCTCGCACCGCTATCAAGTCACAAGCGTTGGCCTACGTCCTCGTATACTGGGCCGAGACCCAGTACTTGCCGCCAGCGCCAGACACCATCCATTGGTGGATGCACTTTGATGGATCAAAAATGTGCATCGGTCTGGGAGCCAGCATTGTCCTCACCTCTCCCAAAGGCGACAAGCTCAGATATGTGTTGCAAATCCACTTTGCCGCCTCCAACAACATAGCTGAATATAAAGCACTCATACACGGGCTCCGGCTTGCCAAGGAACTCGGCATTCGCTGGATCCTATGCTATGGTGACTCCGACTTGGTGGTCCAGCAGCCGTCAGGCGACTGGGACGCCAAGGATGCAAATTTGGCAAGCTACCGCTTCTTCGTACAGCTACTCAGTGGATACTTTGAGGGGTGCGAGTTCCTCCATGTGCCAAGAAATGACAACGAGCAAGCAGATGCCCTGGCACGGATCGGCTCCACCCGACAAGCAATACCAGCCGGCGTTGCCCTATGGTGCCTCCTCAAGCCGTCTATCAAGCCATCGCCAGAATCAGACTCCATCTTTGTGCCGGCCCCTCCCGAAGCAGTCGGATCCGACTTGAGGGCCCCAGAAGCCGGCGTGGGGACTTCGGCAGGCGGCCTGGGGACTGCAGCAGCCGCACCCGGCCCGGGGACTCCACAACCCGGCCCAAGGACTGCAGCAGTCGGACCGGGGACTTCTCCAACTCAACAGGCGGCAGCCGACTCCAACCCGCCGCCTCCCGGCCCAACCGCCCTTGTACATATTGCAGTCATGGCACTCGAAGAAATAGTAGCACTGTCATGGGCTCAACCAATCCTCAAATTTCTGGTGAATAAAGAACTGACAACTGATGAGATCTTAGCCCGACAAGTGCAACGGCGGGTAGCAACGTACACCATCATCAATAGAGAACTGGTGCGGCGCGGTGTCACTAGTGTGTACCTGCGCTGCGTGGAGCCGGACCAGGGCCAAGCAATCCTCAAGGATATCCACCAAGGTGAATGCGGTCACCACGCGGCTTCAAGATCGCTTGTTGCCAAAGCTTTCCGCCATGGTTTTTTCTGGCCGACTGCTCTAGAAGACGCCAAATACTTGGTCCAGAAGTGTCAAGGGTGCCAGAAGTTCCGCTCCAAGCCGCATCTGCCGGCTTCTGCACTCAAGACTATTCCCATCGCCTGGCCCTTTGCCGTTTGGGGACTGGACATGGTGGGGCCATTCAAGACGGCTCGCGGCGGCATGACTCATTTGCTTGTCGCTGTGGACAAGTTCACCAAGTGGATAGAAGCAAAGCCAATCAAGAAGTCGAATGGGCCGACTACCGTGACCTTCATCGCCGACATCACCACTCGGTACGGCATACCACACAGCATCATCACCGACAACGGCACGAACTTCGCCAAAGGATCCTTGGCCCGTTTCTGCGCGACACAGGGCATCCAACTGGACTTAGCGTTCGTTTCCCACCCGTAGTCAAACGGCCAAGTGGAGCGAGCAAACGGCCTCATTTTGTCCAGCATCAAGCCCCGACTGGTCGAGCCTCTAGAGCGTTCAGCCGACTACTAGCTCGAGGAGTTTCCGGCCGTCCTCTGGAGTTTGCGCACAACTCCGAACAAGTCAACCGGCTTCACGCCCTTCTTCCTCGTCTACGGTGCCGAAGCCGTCATCCCGACGGACATAGAATTTGACTCCCCTCGAGTTACCATGTACACCGAGGAGGAGGCCAAAGAAGCGCGAGAAGACGGTGTCGACCTGCTGGAATAGGGCCGACTGTTGGCACTAAGTCGGTCCGCCATCTACCAGCAGAGTCTATGCCGATACTACAATCGCAAGGTCAAGCCAAGATCCATCCAAGAGGGAGACCTTGTGCTCCGGCTGATACAGCGAACAGCCGGCTAGCACAAGCTGTCGGCCCCTTGGGATGGCCCTTTCATCGTTAGCAAAGTGCTGGGCAACGGTTCCTACTACCTGATCGACACTCAAAAGCCCAGAGCACGCAAAAGAGATGACTCAGGCAAGGAGACGGAGAGGCCATGGAATACAAACCTCCTCCGAAGATTTTACAGTTAAAAGCAGTATGTACCACGCTACTTTTTGTATTAAGCACTAAGACTCCAGGTCCCCCAAGGAGAGCTCGGGGACTGCCATCTCTTGTCTGTATGATAAGAATTATGCCCATGAATGTGTCGTTTTCATTATTCCGCCTGGCACCGGGCTCGACTAGTCGGCCCGGAGGCTCGCCGCCTTCCACTATGTGCCGCCTCCTGTAGTCGGACAAGTAGTATGTCGGCACCATAAAACTTATCCTGTCAGAAGCCGTAGCTCACAGAGTGACTGAACGGCGGACAGGAGTTGCAAAAACTGTGCCCATGCAAAAAACGGCTAAGGAAAAAAGGCGCACATAGCCGAGGCCGGCATCCCGCCCACTCGACCGTCTCCTGAGCAGCCGACCGACCGGCTTCTACTTACCTTGCCAACGCTCCAACCGGCTAAGTACTTGCCCTCCCAAAAGTAGCTAAGCATTTGGCCCAGCCGCAGTCCACGGAGCGGCCGTTTGGCTGGCCAAAGGATAGCAAAGGGAGGGCAGCAAGGAAAGAATCAAGGGGCAGAATGCAAGGGAAGTCGGAAATCGGCAATTAAAGCATATTTACATAGCAAAAGGCCCATTGGCCAGCATTCAACAGAGTTTGAAATACACCCCATGGGTGGAATTGCGCAAATTTAACAAGTCTTGTAGAGAACAATAAACAGGAAAAACAGAGGCGACGGCCTAAGAAGCAGCAGAGGTTTCCGGCCGGACGGTGGAGTCGACGGCTGATGTCTACTACACAACATTCTTCTTGTAGACGTTGTTGGGCCTCCAAGTGCAGAGGTTTGTAGGACAGTAGCAAATTTCCCTCAAGTGGATGACCTAAGGTTTATCAATCCGTGGGAGGAGTAGGATGAAGATGGTCTCTCTCAAGCAACCCTGCAACCAAATAACAAAGAGTCTCTTGTGTCCCCAACACACCCAATACAATGGTAAATTGTATAGGTGCACTAGTTCGGTGAAGAGATGGTGATACAAGTGCAATATGGATGGTAGATAAAGGTATTTGTAATGAGCGTAAGCGGTATTGCAATGGTAGGAAACAAGGCATAAGGTTCATACTTTCACTAGTGCAAGTTCTCTCAACAATAATAACATATTTAGATCATATAACTATCCCTCAACATGCAACAAAGAGTCACTCCAAAGCCACTAATAGCGGAGAACAAACGAAGAGATTATGGTAGGGTACGAAACCACCTCAAAGTTATCCTTTTTGATCTATCTATTCAAGAGTCCATAGTAAAATAACATGAAGCTATTCTTTCCGTTCAATCTATCATAGAGTTCATACTAGAATAACACCTTAAGACACAAATCAACCAAAACCCTAATGTCACCTAGATACTCCATTGTTATCTCAAGTATCCATGGGCATGATTATACGATATGCATCACACAATCTTGGATTCATCGATTCAACCAACACAAAGTACTTCAAAGAGTGCCCCAAAGTTTCTACCGGAGAGTCAAGACGAAAACGTGTGCCAACCCCTATGCATAGGTTCATGGGCGGAACCTGCAAGTTGATCACCAAAACATACATCAAGTGAATCACATGAATATCCCATTGTCACCACAGATAAACACGGCAAGACACACATCAAGTGTTCTCAAATCCTTAAAGACTCAATCCGATAAGACAACTTCAAAGGGAAAACTCAATCCATTACAAGAGAGTAGAGGGGGAGAAGCATCATAAGATCCAACTATAATAGCAAAGCTTGCGATACATCAAGATCGTGCCATAGAGAGAACACGAGAGAGAACACGAGAGAGAGAGAGAGAGAGATCAAACACATAGCTACTGGTACATACCCTCAGCCCCGAGGGTGAACTACTCCCTCCTCGTCATGGAGAGCGCCGGGATGATGAAGATGGCCACCGGTGAGGGATCCCCCCTCCGGCAGGGTGCCGGAACAGGGTCCCGATTGACTTTTGGTGGCTACAGAGGCTTGCGGCGGCGGAACTCCCGATCTATCTTCGTTGTCGATGTTTTTAGGGTATATGGGATTATATAGGTGAAAGAAGTTGGTCGGGGGGGTGCTCGAGGGGCCCAGGAGACAGGGGGCGCGCCCAGGGGGTGGGCGCGCCCTCCTATCTCCTGGCTTCCTTGAACCTTCCCTTGCTTGAACTCCAAGTCTCCCGGATCATATCCTTTCCAAAAATCACGCTCCCGAAGGTTTAATTCCGTTTGGACTCCGTTTGATATTCCTTTTCTTCGAAATACTGAAACGGGCAAGAAAACAGCAATATGGGTTGGGCTTCCAGTTAGTAGGTTAGTCCCAAAAGTAATATAAAAGTGTATAATAAAGCCCGTAATCATCCAAAACAGGTAATAAAATAGCATGAATGCTTCATAAATTATAGATACGTTGGAGACGTATTAGCGGCGTCGGTTGGCGCAGCGGACACCTGGACGGTGGAGTCGTTGGCGCCGGCTGGTGGAACAGACGGCTGGTTGGTCTCTGCCTGGTCGCCTTTAGCAGCAGTCGGCGTGCTTGAGCATGGATTGTTGCTCGAGGCACGGTCAGGCTAGGGCTGGCCGTCCACTCCGACCTCCGGCGTGTCCTCTTCGTTGTCCTCGTCCTCCGCGTCCTCCCCTTTGTCGCTAGAGTCGATCACCTCGGCCGACTCCTCGATGTCCTCCGGGTTCAGCCCAAACCACTCCGGTGGCGCCTCGTCACCTTCATCAACCAGCTCCGGGATGAAGACGCTGGTGTCGGTGTAGTCGGCGATCGCCGCCCGCTTGACAAGGTCGCCCTCCACCGCCACCAGCTCCTCTAGCGCCTCCTGCCGGAACGTGGTCAGCTAGGCTAGATCTAGCCCAGGGTACCACGCCCTGACAAATTCCAGAGCCTGGCGCACTCTAGCCCGGGCCGAAGAGCCCTTCCAGGCCTCTAGGCGGCCGGCCGCCACCTCCAGCCAGGCAGCGGGCCCCAGCTGCCGGCGGAGAGACCGGTGACCAGAGGCGCTGACAGTCGGATCCTACTCCCGGTCGAGTTACCATTGTATCCCTGGGGGGTAGGCCTATATAAACCCCCCCAGGGCACCCATGCAAAGGGTTCCCAACCTGTTAGAACTAGACTCATACCTAGAGGAGGAAGAGAGCTAGCCCTGCCACCTTCAACCTCTAGCACACAGCTCAAGGAGCACATTGTACTCACTAGTGCCTTAGTGATCATGCGGAGACCCCGCAGAGCAGGAGTAGGGGTATTATCTCCAAGGAGAGCCCCCAACCTGGGTAAAGTACGCCGGTGTTTGTGTCTACGCCTCATCCCACTTCCAGGCACCGGTGATGTTCTATTCACTCCCACCATGATAAGCCATCCTTTAGCATATGTCGCACCCAACCCCCGACCACTCATAGTATTCAATGCACTTTATATGAAAGTTTTTATTATATCCATCTTCGATGCCTATCATATTAGGACTAAATTTATAACCAAATCAAATTATTATGTTGTTTAGAGACTCTCAAATAATATAAGTGAAGCATGAGAGTTCATCAATTTCTATAAAATAAAACCGTCGTCGTGCTCTAAAAATATATAAGTGAAGCACTAGAGCAATATTGCCTAGCTCAAAAGATATTAGTGAAGCACATAGAGTATTCTAATAAATCATGATTCATGAGTGTCTCTCTCAAAAGGTGTGTACAGCAAGAATGATTGTGGCAAACTAAAAATCAAATAATCAAATCATACAAGAAGCTCCAAGCAAAACACATATCATGTGGTGAATAAAAATATAGCCTCAAGTAAAGTTAACGATAGACAAAGACGAAAGAGGGGGTGCCTTCTGGGGCATCCCCAAGCTTAGGCTCTTGGTTGTCCTTGAGTATTACCTTGGGGTGCCTTGGGCATCCTCAAGCTTATGATCTTGCCACTCCTTATTCCATAGTCCATCAAATACTTACCTAAAACTTGAAAACTTCACAACACAAAACTCAACAGAAAATCTCATAAGCTCCGTTAGTATAAGAAAATAAATCACCACTTTATGGTGTTGTTGCAAACTCATTCTTTATTTATATTGGTGTAATATCCACTGTATTCTAACTTTTCCATGGTTCATACCCCCTGATACTATCCATAGATTCATCAAAATAAGCAAACAACACAAAGAAAACATAATCTATCAAAAACAGAATAGTTTGTAGTAATCTGTAACTCTCAAATACTTTTGTAACTCCAAAAATTCTGAAAAATTAGGACAACCTGGGAAATGTGTGCACCAATCCAGAGCAAAAAGAATCAGATTAAAAGCACATTTCAATAAAATCCAGGAAATTATTTACTGGGCGTAAAAGTTTTTGTTTTTTAGCAGGATCAAAACAACTATCACCGTAAGCTATCCCAAAGGTTTTACTTGGCACAAACACTAAGTAAAACACAAAACCACATCTAACCGGAGGCTAGATGAATTATTTATTACTAAACATGAACAAAAAGTAAAGAACAAAAATAAAATTGGGTTTCCTCCCAACAGGCGCTATTGTTTAACGCCCTGAGCTAGGCATAAAAACACGAATAGATCTAGGTATTGTCATCTTTGGTAGGCAATCCATAAGTAGCTCTCATAACAGATTCATATGGCAATTTAATTTTCTTTCTAGGAAAGTGTTCCATAACCTTCCTTAATGGAAATTGAAATCTGATGTTTCCTTCTTTCATATCAATAATTGCACCAATTGTTTTAAGGAAAGGTCTACCAAGAATAATAGGACATGTAGGATTGTAATCTATATCAAGAACAATGAAATCTACGGGCACATAATTCCTATTTTCAACAATAAGGACATCATTGATCCTTCCCATAGGTTTCTTAATAGTGGAATCCACAAGATGCAAATTTAAAGAACAATCATCAAACTCACGGAAACCTAACACATCACATAAAGTTCTTGAATTATGGAAACACTAGCACCCAAATCACACTAAGCATGGCACTCATAATCTTTAATTTTGATCTTAATAGTAGGTTCCTGATACGTCTCCAGCGTATCTATAATTTATGAAGCATTCATGCTATTATATTATCTGTTTTGAATTATTACGGGCTTTATTATACACTTTTGTATTACTTTTGGGACTAACCTACTAACCGAAGGCCCAACCCATATTGCTGTTTTATTGCCTGTTTCAGTATTTTGAAGAAAAGGAATATCAAACAGAGTCCAAACGGAATGAAACCTTCGGCAGCATAATTTTTGGAAAGATTATGATCTAGGAGACTTGGAGTGCAAGCCGGGGGGTCATCAAGGAAGCCACGAGACAGGGGGCGTGCCCACCCCCTGGGCGCGCCCTACCCTCTCGTGGGCCCCTCGAGGCTCCCCCGACCAACTTCTTTCGCCTATATAAGCCTACGTACCCTAAAAACATCGAATCTCAAGATAGATCGGGAGTTCCGCCGCCGCAAGCCTCTATAGCCACCAGAAACCTCTCGGGAGCCCTTCCCGGCACCCTGTCGGAGGGGGATCCTTCACCGGTGGCCATCTTCATCATCCCAGCGCTATCCATGACAAGGAGGGAGTAGTTCACCCTCGGGGCTGAGGGTATGTACTAGTAGCTATGTGTTTGATCTCTCTCTCTCTCTCGTGTTCTCTCTCGTGTTCCCTCTATGGCACGATCTTGATGTATCCCGAGCTGTGCTATTATAGTTGGATCTTATGATGTTTCTCCCCCTCTACTCTCTTGTGATGAATTGAATTTTCCCTTTGAAGTTATCTTATCAGATTGAGTCTTTAATGATTTGAGAACACTTGATGTATGTCTTGCCATGCTTATGTGTGGTGACAACGGGATATCATGTGCCACTTGATGTATATTTTGGTGACCAACTTGCGGGTTCCACCCATGAACCTATGCATAGGGGTTGGCACACGTTCTTGTCTTGACTCTCTGGTAGAAACTTTGGGGCACTCTTTGAAGTACTTTGTGTTGGTTGAATAGATGAATCTGAGATTGTGTGATGCATATCGTATAATCATGCCCATGGATACTTGAGGTGACAATGGAGTATCTAGGTGACATTAGGGTTTTGGTTGATTTGTGTCTTAAGGTGTTATTCTAGTATGAACTCTATGATAGATTGAGCGGAAAGAATAGCTTCATGTTATTTTACTACGAACTCTTGGATAGATAGAACAGAAATGATAACTTTGAGGTGGTTTCATACCCTACCATAATCTTTTCGTTTGTTCTCCGCTATTAGTGGCTTGGGAGTGACTCTTTGTTGCATGTTAAGGGATAGTTATATGATCCAGTTATGTTATTATTGTTGAGAGAACTTGCACGTGAAAGTATGAACCCTATGCCTTGTTTCCTACCATTGCAATACCGTTTACGCTCACTTTTATCGCTTGCTACCTTGATGTTTTTATAATTTCAGATTACAAAAACCTTTATCTACCATCCATATTGCACTTGTATCACCATCTCTTCGCCGAACTAGTGCACCTATACAATTTGCCATTGTATTGGGTGTGTTGGGGACACAAGAGACTCTTTGTTATTTGGTTGCAGGGTTGCTTGAGAGAGACCATCTTCATCCTACGCCTCCCACGGATTGATAAACCTTAGGTCATCCACTTGAGGGAAATTTGCTACTGTCCTACAAACCTGTGCACTTGTAGGCCCAACAACGTCTACAAGAAGAAGGTTGTGTAGTAGACATCAGTTCCCACTCATCATAAAGTTTTCCAGGGATAGAAACTTCCAATTCAAGCTTTTCTTCAAAAGATTGCATTATAGCATCAATGATATGTTTAGTAAAAGCTTTATTTTGATTATAAGCATGAGGAGAATTCAACATGGATTGCAACAAGGAAATGCAACCTATTAAAGAACAATTATCATAATTAAATTCCTTTAAATCCAAAAGAGTGGGTTCATCACTACTTAAAGTCTTGACCTCTCCGATCCCACTTTTATCAATTTTTGCTTCTAGATCTAAAAACTCTGAGTCATTGGGACGCCTTTTAACTAAAGTTGACTCATCTTCAGTCCCATCTTTATCAAGATTTATATTAGAAAACAAAGATTCAATAGGAGTCACATCAATCACTTTAAGATCTTCATCATTATTTTCACGAAAACTAGAAGCCACGTTCCTAGCCAAATCATCGATCTTGAGAAATTTTTCTTCAATCAAAGCATTGAAATTCTTTTGCAAACTCATAAATTATTTAACACTAATTTCAAAATCAAACGGCATCTTATTAAAATTTCCATAAGAATTGTTGTATGAATTACCATAATTATTAGAGGAATTATCAGGAAATGTCCTAGGATTAAAATTGCCTCTATATGCGTTATTACCAAAATTATTCCTACCAACAAAATTCACATCCATAGATTCATTATTATTTTCAATCAAAGTGGACAAAGGCATATCATTAGGATCAATATAAGCACTCTTAGTAGCAAATAATTTCATAAGTTCATCCATATTTCCACTTAATTTCTTCAATTGCATGCACTTTTTTACTAGTGGAAGATCTTTCGGTGTGCCATTGAGATTAATTAGACATAATATTATCTAGGAGTTTAGTAGCCTCTCCTAAAGTAATTTCCATAAAAGTGCCTCCCGTGGCCGAATCTAAGATATTTCTAGAGGCAAAATTACAATCCGGCATAAATTTTTTGTATAATCATCCACAAATTCAAACCTTGTGTATGGCAATTTCGTATCATCAATTTCAATCTCTCCCAAGATTGTGCAACATGTTCATGATCAAGTTGCTTAAAATTCATAATATAGTTCCTAAGGGAGATGATCTTAGAGGGAGGAAACTACTTAGAGATGAAAGCATCTTTACACTTGTTCCACGAATCAATACTATTTTTAGGCAAAGATGAAAACCATGTTTTAGCATGATCTCTAAGCGAAAACGTAAATAGCTTCAATTTAACTATATCATTATCCACATCTTTTTTTCTTTTGCATATCACACAAATCAACGAAATTGTTTAGATGGGATGCGGCATCTTCACTAGGAAGGCCAGAAAATTGATCTTTCATGACAAGATTCAGCAAAGCAGCATTAATTTCACAAGATTCCGCATTAGTAGCGGGAGCAATCGGAGTACTAATAAAATCATTATTATTGGTGTTGGAAAAGTCACACAATTTGGTATTCTCTTGAGCCATCGTGACAAAGCAAGCAATCCAACACATGAGCACACAAAAAGCAAGCGAGGAAGACGAGCGGAAGAGAGGCAAAGAAAAGGAAAATATTTTCGAAAATCGTTTTAGAAGTGGGGGAGAGGAAAATGAGAGGCAAAGGGCAAATAATGTAATGCAAGAGACGAGAGTTTATGATGGGTACTTTTTATGTCTTGACTTGGCGTATATCTCCACGACAACGGCGCCAGAAATTCTTCCTGCTACTTCTTCAGCTTGCGTTGGTTTTTTCCTTGAAGAGGAAAGGGTGATGCAGCAAAGTGGAGATAAGTATTTCCCTCAGTTTGAGAACCAAGGTATCAATCCAGTAGGAGATAATTCAAAAATCACCGAATACCTACACAAACAATCAAACAAACTTGCACCCAATGCGATAAAGGGGTTGTCAATCCCTTCACGGTTACTTGCAAAAGTGAGATCTGATAGAGATAGATAAACGATAAAGTAAATAATTTTGGTATTTTTGGTTTATAGATTGGAAAAAAGATTGCAAGAATAGTAGATCAGAAAATTGTATGATGGAAAATAGAACTTATGTGATGGAAAAGAGACCCGGGGACCATAGGTTTCACTAGAGGCTTCTCTCAAGATAGAAAATAATACGGTGGGTGAACAAATTACTGCCGAGCAATTGATAGAAGAGCACAAAGTTATGATGATATCTAAGGTAATGATCATGAATATAGGCATCATGTCCGTGTTAAGTACACCGACTCCTGCCTGCATCTACTACTATTACTCCACACATCGACTGCTATCCAGCGTGCATCTAGAGTATTAAGTTCATAAAGAACGGAGTAACGCATTAAGTAAGATGACATCATGTAGAGGAATTAACTCAAGAAATATGATGAAAAACACATCTTTTTATCCTCAATGGTAACAATACAACACGTGCCTTGCTACCCCTACTGTCGTTGGGAAAGGACACCGCAAGATTGAACCCAAAGCTAAGCACTTCTCCCATTGCAAGAAGAACCAATCTAGTTAGACCAACCAAACCGATAATTTGAAGAGACTTGCAAAGACATCAAATCATGCATATAAGAATTTGGAGAAGATTAAAATAATATTCATAGATAATCTGATCATAAATCCACAATTCATCGAATCTCGGCAAACACACCGCAAAAGAGTATTACATCGAATAGATCTTCAAGAACAACAAGGAGAACATGGTATTGAGAATCAAAGAGAGAGAAAAAGCCATCTAGCTATTGGCCATGGACCCGTAGGTCTGAGGTAAACTACTCAAGCTTCATCGGAAGGGCAATGGTGTTGATGTAGAAGCCCTCCGTGATCGAATCCCCCTCCGGCAGGACGCCGGAAAAGGCCCCTAGATGGGATCTCATGGGTACAGAAGGTTGCAGAGATGGAAAAGTGTTTTCATGGATGCCCATGATGGTTTTGGGGTATAAGAGTATATATAGGCGAAAGAATTAGGTCAGGAGACCCACGAGGGGCCCGTAAGACAAGGGGGCGTGCCCTACCCCCCCTAAGCGTGCCCTCCACCCTTGTGGTCGCCTCGTTGATCCTCTGACTTCATCTTCAAGTCTCCTGGTTTGCTTGTGGTCCAAGAAAGATCATCGCGAAAGTTTTATTGCATTTGGACTACGTTTGGTATTCCTTTTCTGTGAAACTCTAAAACCGGGAAAAACAGGAACTGGCATTGGGCTCTAGGTTAATAGGTTAGTCCCAAAAATAATATAAAATAGCATAATAATGCATATAAAACATCCAAAATAGATAATATAATAGCATGGAACAATCTAAAATTATAGATACGTTGGAGACGTATCAAACTCTCATGCCTCACTTATATTATTTTGGGAGTCTTAAAAATAGCATGGCAATTTGCTTAGGTTATGAATTTAGTCCTAATATGATGGGTATTGAAGAGGGATATAATAAAAACTTTCCTAAAGATCATTGAATATATGAGAAGTTTGATTCCTTGCATTTGTTTTGAGATAAAAAAGATGGTGATATTAGAGTCATGCTAGTGAGTAATTATGGATTAGTAAGAATATTTGTGTTAAGGTTTGTGATTCTCGAAGCATGCACGTATGGTCTCTCGTTGTGCGATGAAGTTGGAGCATGATTTATTTTTTATTGTCTTCCTTATGAGTGGCAGTCGGGGACAAGCAATGGTCTTTTCCTACCAATCTATCCCCCTAGGAGCATGTGTATTAGTACTTTGCTTCGAGGGCTAATAAACTCTTGCAATAAGTATGTGAGTTCTTTATGACTAATGTCGAGTCCATGGATTATACGCACTCTCACCCTTCCATCATTGCTAGTCTCTTCAGTATCGTGCATTGCCCTTTCTCACCTTGAGAGTTGATGCAAACTTCACCGGTGCATCCAAACCCCGTGATATGATACACTCTTTCACACATAAGCCACCTTATATCTTCCTCAAAACAGCCACCATACCTACCTATTATGGCATTTCCATGGCCATTCTGAGATATATTGTCATGCAACTACCATCGTCACATTTTATTATGACACATACCATCGTTGTCATATTTCTTTGCATGATCATATAGTTGACATAGTATTTGTGGCTTGGCCACCGTTCATATTTTTTATACATGTCATGCTAGATCATTGCACATTACACCGCCGGAGACATTCATATAGAGTCATTTTTTGTTCTAGTATCGAGTTGTAATTCTTGGGTTGTAAGTAAAATAAAAATGTGATGATCATCAATATTACAGCATTGTCCCATGTGAGAAAAGGATGATGGAGACTGCGATTCCCCCACAAGTTGGGATGGGACTCCGGACAAGAAATAAAAAAGAAAAAGAAAAAGAGAGGCCAAACAGCCCAAAAGAAAAAAAGAGAGAAAAAAGGAAAAAAATGAGAGAAAAAGAGAGAAGGGACAATGCTACTATACTTTTTCCACACTCGTGCTTCAAATAGCACCACGCTCTTCATAATAGAGAGTCTCCTATTTTGTCACTTTCAGATATTACTAGTGGGAATTTTTCATTATGGAACTTGGCTTGTATATTCCAATGATGGGCTTCCTCAAATTGCCCTAGGTCTTTGTGAGCAAGCGAGTTGGATGCACACCCACTTAGTTTTCTTTTTGAGCTTTTCATACACTAATAGCTCTATTTCTACTCCTTGAATTGATATCAACTGATGGGCATCTTCACAACTCATTGATTATCCTCGTCAATGTGAGACTTTCTCCTTTTTTGTATTCCCTACACAACCTCCACCATCATAGTCTATTCCACCTATAGTGCTATATCCATGGATCGCACTCATGTATTGCGCGAGAGTTGAATTTTTTTTAAGAACATTAAAAGTATAAACCAATTGCTTGACTTGTCATCGGTGTTGTGCATGATAAATACTTTGTGTTATGAAGATAGAGCATGACAAGATTATATGATTTTGTAGAGATAACTTTATTTAGCCATGATATTTTGAGAAAACATGATTGTTTTATTAGTATGCTTGAATATTGTTATTTTTATATCAATATTAAACTTTTGTTTTGAATCTCATTGATCTAAATATTCATGCCACAATAAGAAAGATTACATGATAAACATGTTAGGTAGCATTCCACATCAAAAATTCAATTTTTACCATTTACCTACTCGAGGACGAGCAGGAATTAAGCTTGGGGATGCTTGATATGTCTCCAACATATCTATAATTTTTTATTGTTCCATGCTATTACATTGTCCATCTTGGATGTTTATTTGCATTATTAAGCTATTTTATATCATTTTTTGGTCCAGTTGTTGTTTTTTCCTTGTTTTTTTATTTTATAGAAAATCAATATCAAACGGAACCAAACTTTTTGATGATTTTTCTTGGACTAGAAGACACCTAGGAAGCTTCAAGGAGGAGGCCAGAAGGTCCACGGGTGAGTGACAAGCTCACCAGGCACGCCCTAGGGCCCCCCTATGAGCTTGTGGGCCCCCCATGGCTCCTCTAACCCTAATCTCAGCTCTACAAATACCCAAATATTCCACGTATACCAGAGGTCACACCAAAAAATCTTTTTTGCCGCCGCAAGCTTCTGTTCTCGTGAGATCCCCTCTTGGGGCCTTTTTCTGCACTCTGCCGGAGGGGGATTCAATCACAGAGGGCCTCTACACCAACCTTGCCGCCCTTCCGAAGATGTGTGAGTAGTTTACCATAGAACTATGGGTCTATAGCTAGTAGTTAGATGGCTTCTTATATCTTTTTGATCTTCAATACAATATTCTACTTGATGTTCTTGGAGATCTATTCGATGTAATTTTCTTTTGAGGTTCGTTTGTTGAGATCAGATGAATTGTTGATTTATGATCAAATTATATATGAATATTATTTGAGTCTTCTCTGAACTCTTTTATGCATGATTAGGATAGCTTTGTATTTCTCTCTGATCTATTGATTTGGTTTGGCCAACTAGATTGATTTTTCTTGCAATGGGAGAGGTGCTTTGTAATGGGTTCAATTTTTCAGTGTTCAATATGAGTGACAGAAGGGGACATGACATGTATTTGTATTGTTCCCATTAAGGATAAAAAGGTGGGGTTTTGTAACAGCCTGGATTTTGGCCCTTTTCTTTTTTCTTTTGATTTGTTTGGTTTTTGCTCTATTTTTCTTTTTGGAGTGCTTCTGTGGCCTTGCCACCTGGTAAATCATCCTCATTCCCCCTCCCAAGTGGCTAATCATTCTCAAAACCTTGCCAAGATCATGTCACTTCACTCCTTTACCAAACCCTAAAATTCTTTTCTAGGGAAAATTCCTTTTTCATTAAAGGAATAACCCTATCTGCCCTAGGTTGTGAAGCAACCTATATTTTTGTCCATCCAAAAATTCCCAATTAATTCTCATAATTCTTTTGGGACATATATAGCTCAAATATGCCCAAACATTTCCTTGGTCAATTCAAAAATAATTCCCCAATAATTATTCTTCATTTCTGTCCAGTGTGGTTTTCTGTGAAGGAAGTGCCACCTATATTTTCTTGATTGCTCCCCAACTCCTTGGGCATGCTTATATGTCCAAATAATTGCCTCATGCACAAGTTCAACTTTATTTGCCTAGCCAATCTTCCTCAGCACTTTTTTCAAAGTTTTTGTCAAACAGAAGCCATTGTGAAGGAAATACTAGCTAGGAATATCCAAATGAGTTGTACTTTTGCACACTCCTTAATGTGCTCATATTAACCCCCTCCACCCATTTGCAGACCCATCCACTCATCTATGTGAGCACATGAGCCAATCTTTGATTCTGGCAATATTTTCAGGTTGTGAAGCAAGTGTATTTTATATTGCTTCAAAAATCCTGATAAATTACCAGATCATTCTTATACCCATAAAACAACTCTCCACCCAATTTGGCATCATTTAATTGAGCCATTTGATCACCAAAATTATTCCAAGTTTCTGGACAGAATTGATGTTTGTGAAGCAAGTGCCATTTTGGCTTGTCAATTTGGCATGAGCTTTTTATAGCATCTTTATATGTCCATACAATGAGGATTTGCCAAGTTGCATCCCATTACATAACTCCAGGTGAGTGCATCATCCAAATCTTGATTCTGGACCAATTTTGGGGTTACACAACAACTATATTATTTTGTGGCCCATTGTGCTCCAAAACCTCCAGGATCATAGTCCTTCCTAGCCTAAACACCCCAGACATAACACTTGACACATAGGATCTCTTTGTTGATCACATTGAGATGATCAAGTTTACTGCAGTAAACTTTAGAGCTCATTTACCATTTAACCAGAGCGCTTTTAACCAAACTACCACCGTAGTTGAGACCTCCCCTGGATGAACTTAACCGTAGACAACAAGTTCCAGCCCATCTCCCCTGCTACATGCCAGTGCACGCGGTGACCGCATTAATGGCATCACTGTGCACACGCTCTGTGTGCAGTGGCCACGCCCAGTGGTTGTTTGTGCTTCGGTACCTCCTCCTCTCGTTGCCTTCGCGCGCGTGAGCGTGTCCAACAGCTGGCCCGCGTCGTTGCCCGTTCCCCTGGACACCTCTCCCCCTCTGTCTGTTTCCTCACCGACACTCACCGACGCTCGCCGCCGAACGCCCACGGGGCAAAGTGCTCCGTTTGGCTCCGAGCTCACCTCGGCCTCTTCCTCTGCTCTCCAGCGTCGTCTAACCCTCCGTGAGCTCTGAATCAATAGCTCGTCGCCTTCCCCGTGCCTCCCCGTGACCACTGTGGCCGGCAGAGCTTTGGCCAGACGTGCTCGGCGGCACCCGAGTCGTGCCCCTCGCCCCGTCTATAAATAGCCTTCACCGAGCCCTCCCAAGCACCTCACCAGCCTCCCCCCGCTCCACTACGCCTCCCCAGCATCTCGTTTGAGTTCGAGGAGATCTCCTGCCCTCCCATCCCCGCCATGGCCGCCGTCGGTGCCCGCTTAAATCCTAGCCAACCAAGCCCTCCCCCTCCCTCCTGACCTCACCAAAGATCCACCCAGACCCTGGTGGTCCTCCCCGCATCCTCGCCCCACCGTTGGAGCCACCCTGGCCGCGTACCCCGAAGATCGCCGCTGTCTCTGCCTCCTTCTTCCTCCAACCGTCGCCGCCTCCCCACTCCTCCCCGGGGCTTCTTTTCCCCCTGGAAGGATGCGGTGGGTTGAGTTGCGCTCGCCGGTGGCCTCCCCTTGGCCGAAGTTGGTCGGAGCCGTGAGGCTAGTGCCGGTTCCGGTGCCCCTCCCTCTGTTCTATGCTGCGTCGGGGAAGAAGAGGAGGAGCGGGAGGAGAGAGAGGAGGGAGTTGACCCAGCTGGCCAGTGGGCCCGCGGCCCCACCTGTCGGCGGGTGGGCGTTGACCCTGCCTGCCCAGCTGGATATGTGATGGGCCCCACAGCCCGTGGGACCCGCCAGTCAGCGACCTAGAGGTCGGCCCCGCCCCCTACTGACGTGGATAAGTGGACACTTCTTTTGCCGTGTACGCTTTCATCCCCAAGTGCGCATTCTGTTTTTCTGTTATGGGCCTGTTTGTGATGATTTTTATTACAAAGAGGTCCTAGGCAGAAAAACAGCTATAACTTTTCACCGTAGCTCCAAATCAGGTGATTCCAAAGCCCACTTCTTTGTTTTGTCGAGCCTGTACTGTTGGTCACACTTTCACCATGTTTTGACATTCTGAAAATGACCATTTTGCCCCTGCCCTTAATCATCCCCCTCTGAGAGAGAATGATTTCCGGCGCTTCCTTCTGCTAGTTTCTCGCACTTTCTCCCTGGTGCCATCTTCATCCCCAGGCAAGCTACACCCTCCATTTGCATCACTGTAATGCAGTGACATGGTTTAATCTATTTGAACTTGTTTAAAATATTGCTATAGCTACATGACTTCGTGCATGGCACTTTTCTCGGAGTATTATTTTGGTCTTGTTGTTGCCATGCTATTGTTTGGATTACTACGAGTTATGTTTGTAGTTGATGAGTATCATGTTGCCATTGGAGTATTAGTGTTTGATGTTATGATTGTTTTCATGATGATATCTGTTATTATATTGGAGTATTACTTTGGATGCCATGCTGCCTTTGGATTATTAGTGGTCAGTGTGATTATTTTCATGATGCTAGTCAATGTTCTATTACTGTTGCTTGGAGTATTAATTTCGGAGACGATGTTTACGTGTGGATCTTAGCTGGATAGCTTTGTTCTTGTTGTTGGAGTAGTAGGATTATTGATTTCGGATTCATCATGATAGTAGTGTTGTGCTACCCTTGGAGTATTTTGGGATGATGATATAATGCTTGGATTATTTGTTGGATATTGCCATGACTTGGATTATAGTTTGATAGTTGATATCGGAGTATCAGTTATCACAGCAATATTTTTGGGGTAAAATTCTGTCATTAAGTTGGTCAGGTGCCACCGAACCGGGCTTTTCTAGTGCAACCACATTTGCCTTTATGGGAAGGCCCTAATGTGATGCTATTGTCATGCCTCTCGCCGGTGCCTCCAACGAGGGAAGGTTATGGGCACGCGCTACCCTGATCAGGTAGGCGGACATAAGCCTTGTGTGCCCGTAGTTGGTATTGAGAGCGCTTGTCCCTGTTTGGGACCGTTTTGGTTGGCCACGACGGTGGCCATTGGTGTCTTTGGTAGACACGGGGCCACCCATGACTTAGCCTAGAGGGGAGTTAGTTAGAGTGGCCGGGAGAGTGTCATGGCAATAGATCGGTTATGTTGGAACGCCGTTGTTCCACCCGAATGGGAGTGCGAGGCCATGGGTTCCATGGTGTGGGTACAGTGCGCTACCTCTGTAGAGTGTGTGTGTTTAATCTATCGATAGCCGCGTCCTCGGTCATGGGCATAAGTTCGTACCAGGTCACACTGTTCGATCAACACTCACATGACGGAATGACATATAGGTGATTTATATGTGGACATTTTGATCGGTACAGATTGGCGGGATGTTGATGATGTTGGGAACCAAGTGTTGGTCATGGTAGTGATCGCCGGAAAGATCACCGTTCGAGACCAAGTGTTGGTCATGGTAGTGATCCCGAAAAGATCACCATTTGAAACCAAGTGTTGGTCATGGTTGTGATCGCCGAAATGATCACCGTTTGGTTTTGATCATGAGGTGATCGAGATGGTATATTGCTTGGCCGGCTAGCCAAGAGAGATATGGTTATGGAGATCTGAGATGGTGATTTATCAGTATTGTAGTAGTTTCATATCAGGCTTAGTAGTTGTTGTTGTATCATGGTAGTTGTTAATTTAATTAACCTGCTTAATGCTATGTTGTTGTCTTGCCTTGATGTTTTTGGTTGTTGTGAGCTTGCAAGTACATTCAATGTACTGACCTGGCGTGTCATGCCAGATTGCAGGTGACACCGTGATTGCTTGATTGCTTGTTATGGCTTCCGTTCGTGTGAGCTAGATCGTGTCCCAGCCAGAGTCCCTGCAGAGTGGAGTTCACTACCTTCATCATTCTTCCACTGCTAGAAGATTTCTGCTGCTACGAGTTGTCCCGCTGCTAGCATAGAGCAAGTGTTGTATCACAGGCGTAGTGTCGCCGTGCTAATGTGAACCTTTGTAACATCACACCTTTTTATTATTCTTGTAATAAGAGATGATTTGTTCTATTTCAAGCAGTGATGTATTCTAGAAGACTTCATCTCGATCTTTGGGCTGGAATACGGGGCGTTCCGGTTTCTCTGAGCTGGGGTGCCACAGGCTTGGTATCAGAGCAGGTCTGGCTGTAGGACGCCCTAGTCAGCGTGAGCGGTAGAAACCGGTAGAAATCGGTAGTATAGAGTCTGGCTTGTTTATTGCATTTGGTTGCTGCATTTGTTTGTTGCATAGCATGCATTTAGAATTATTATTTGTTGCTAACGGTTTATCTGGTGAGTGTAGGTGGAATCGGTGCAAATTCACTACAGTTCAGCCTCTGCATTTCTCCAGTTCCTTTTTCTTTCGGTGTTTGGTGTCATTTCTGTCCCAGCTGAGTGATGCCAAGTGATCCCGACACTGTTTGCAAAAATGGTGCGGAGGTATCGCGCTGATGTCTTTCTTTCAGTCCCATCTATCGTTTTGGTGATGGACATGCTTCTATCCCGGATCGTCCTTTTTATTTTGTCGTGTTGGCAACCCTTAATGATCTTAGCTATCAAGAAAGGGCAATGTCAGCAGCCTCAGTTTTTTCCCGCTATCCTATTTCTTGGACGAGTACGAATCTTGTTCCGTCCGCTTGATAATAATGTGGTTGCGACCTTCGTGTCCCACTGCATGATTACCGAGTACGTCCTCACTTCCGAGCTAGTTCAGGTTGCCACCTGGATAAGCTAGCACTTGGTGTAGCGATGTTTACACCAATTCTTCCACACATTTATTCGTCCTCGTGCACATTGTCACAACGTGCTAGATCGTACAACCGGAGATCCCGCGAGATTTGTGTGCTTAAGTAGGCATGCATATTGTGTGACTAGCAGTAATATGTGACATTGATTGTGTGAATTGATTGTTGTGGTGTGATTTTGTTTAGCTGAGTTTTCTTTTGCTTCTTTCTTTTTTGGGCCCCGGTGTTACATTATTTTTTCCCTATAAAGAGTTGCTCATCAACTGACATCGGACTTGAAGAAGCAATACTGATTTCAAATATTTGGAAGAAGCTCAACTAAACATTTTGGTCTACCCAGTCAACTGAAATATGGCATTAACATCTTCTTAGAATACCAATGGTGTATTGGATTGACCATCAACATCGAGTCTACATCAATGCAAAATCCTCACAGCAGTTATGATCCAGCCAGGAGAAAGACAAGTCAGGTGCAAGACCAATGATATATTTTCAGACAGAGGTATGGATCATATACAAAATTTTGGCTCAGCAATGCAAGATGCTTGAAATATGTTATCATCTGAAATAAAGTCAGAATGTGATATGCTCAAGGAAGAAAGCCAAACCATTTTTCTCATGCAAATAATCAGCCTCAGAATATTATGGGCATGTGTATGGATTTCACTCTGCATGACAGTATGAAGTTTTGGATATAAGGAACCCAGTATTCTTCCACACGTTATCGGAAGAAATTTATGATGCAAGGCTCCTCAATTTTCCTCAGTATGATATGTGAACAATTTCTGGCCCGCGATACCCAGTCTTTCACAGCAAGACACCTTAGTTAAGGCTTCTGATAGGCAGAAATGAAATTTTCTCAACAAGCAAACCCGAGGAGAAGTTTCTCATGTACGGAACTCAGGCTTCTCCAGCACAATAATCAGATCAAGCTTTGTGTGTAAGCTATAAAGACTTCTTCTGCACAATAACCAAACAAAAGATTTGAGTAGAAGTTAACAAGTCTTCCTCGGCAAGCTACTCAGATGGCTTCTCTTGTAAGCCACCCAGTCCGCGTCAGTACCATAAAATTGCACCATCCTCAGAGATTATATGATGATTTGCAAATGTATGGCAGTACAGTTCAAGGACCAGACTTGCAATAATTTTGTCAGAGGTAAAATTCAGTCAAAACATATGCCTACCACAAGGATCGAGTGATCGGTGGCATGTCCTTCTTATATATGGTGAGCATGCATCCCCAGTCATATCAGTCACTCATACGGGATGCGACAGTGATCCAACAGATATACCTAAGAAAAGTAAGGATTCAACAACCTCCCCAGTCAGGCAAAGGAAAATAAGTAGAGATACATCCCATGTGATGCAAGGAGCGATAATATTTGGAGATGACATCACAGAAACCACAATCATGACAATGGATACCAAAGTCATTATTCCCACAACTGACAAGGAGATATCATAAAACCTTGTCTTGTATGATTGATCTCAACAACAAGCTTTGTACAGCTACAAGCCCCGAGTATATGGCATATATGTGCGGACATGGGTCAGAAAAACAAGCCCAAGGAATGATGTCAAAAATATTGCACTAATCACGTCCATGGTCATACGAAGAATCAAGGACAGGTGTGGCCAAGATATTTCAATACGACACCCTAACAAAACAAATCAGGACCGTAACAAGGATGAGACTGACAGCAAAGGTACGATGATTTTTGCATGACCATCAGGGTCCGGATACCCAAATCAGTTGGAGGCCATTATTCCATATGGATCCCCAAAGGCATACTCTCAAGGGCCTACTCTGTTTTACAAGGATTTTCATATCCCACCGACTCGCTTGACATGGTTAGCTTAGAATATCCAAGTCTGTTATGTCAGAACCAAGATTTCTTTGCAAGCTCCACAGTTTGACTTTAGTGGCAGCATGAAAGCATATCACGGCCTATTATCGAAGATGGGTATATCGACCTCATGAGAAAAATCAAAAGCCGAACAATCAGCTCAGACCCGGTATACTCACTGACGGAATCAAGTACACGGTCAGTCCATCAGGAAAAGCTTTTGTCCATCAGCCCTCTGTCGGGCCAGTATCAAGATGTAAATATTTGAGGTATGACACAACTATAACTCCATACACCATTATATTGCTCACAACAGAAGGCAGTCAAATCTTTGGTACATATCTCATGCTCGAGCCAAGGAAATAAATCAAGATAAATCAGTGCCATCTATGAGTAGTCAGATCCCGTCAGAAGATGGCCCTATAATTCCCAGCATTTATTGAAACCAGAAGGCCTGCATTTATTTGAAGCAACCCCATGACAGAAGTAAAAAGGTTTTCATGACCAAAGAAAATTTATGCTCAGATCCATGGGATATCATCGCGGATATGAGAGAATCAACGTCAACAAAAGGATTTGGTATATGAGCAAAGACCCGTCAGAATTTGGAGAAAGGTGAAGCAAACCACCCCACATCAAGGTAAGTGGATGTTATGAAATTCGTGGGGGAACAATAAATAAAGGAACAAGGATACTCGAGTTGGAAACGGTGTCCCCAAGTCATACTTGTTCCTTGAGAAATCGAATCTCGGGGACGAGATTTCTTTAATGGGGTAAGAGTTGTAACAGCCTAGATTTTGGCCCTTTTCTTTTTTCTTTTGATTTATTTGGTTTTTGCTCTATTTTTCTTTTTGGAGTGGTTCTGTGGCCTTGCCACCTGGGAAATCATCCTCATTCCCCCTCCCAAGTGGCTAACCATTCTCAAAAACTTGACAAGATCATGTCACTTCACTCCTTGACCAAACCCTAAAATTCTTTTATAGGGAAAATTCCTTTTTCATTAAAGGAATAACCCTATCTGCCCTAGGTTGTGAAGCAACCTATATTTCTGTCCATCCAAAAATTCCCAATTAATTCTCATAATTCCTTTGGGTCATATATAGCTCAAAAATGCCCAAACATTTCCTTGGCCAGTTCAAAAATAATTCCCCAATAATTATTCTTCATTTCTGTCCAGTGTGGTTTTCTGTGAAGGAAGTGCCACCTATCTTTTCTTGATTGCTCCCCAATTCCTTGGGAATGCTTATATGTCCAAATAATTGCCTCATGCACAAGTTCAACTTTATTTGCCTAGCCAATCTTCCTCAGCAATGTTTCAAAGTTTCTGTCAAACAGAAGCCATTGTGAAGGAAGTACCTAGAAATATCCAAATGAGTTGTACTTTTGCACACTGCTTAATGTGCTTATATTAACCCCCTCAACCCATTTGCAGCCCCATCCAATGATCTATGTGAGCACAGGAGCCAATCTTTGATTCTGGCAATATTTTTAGGTTGTGAAGCAAGTGTATTTTATATTGCTTCAAAAATCCTGATAAATTACCAGATCATTCTTATACCTATAAAACATCTATCCACCCAATTTGGCATCATTTAGTTGAGCCATTTGATCACCAAAATTATTCCAAGTTTCTGGACAGAATTGATGTTTGTGAAGCAAGTGCTATTTTGGCTTGTCAATTTGGCATGAGCTTTTTACAGCATCTTTATATGTCCATACAATGAGGATTTGCCAAGTTGCATCCCATTCCATAACTCCAGGTGAGTGCATCATCCAAATCTTGATTCTGGACCAATTTTGGGGTTACACAACAACTATATTATTTTGTGGCCCATTGTGCTCCAAAACCTCCAGGATCATAGTCCTTCCTAGCCTAAACACCCTAGACATGACACTTGACACATAGCATCTCTCTGTTGATCACATTGAGCTGATCAAGTTTACTACAGTAAACTTCAGAGGTCATTTACCATTTAACCAGAGCACTTTTAACCAAACTACCACCATAGTTGAGACGTCCCCTAGATGAACTTACCCATAGACAACAAGTTCCAACCCATCTCCCCCACTACATGCCAGTGCATGCAGTGACCGCGTTAATGGCGTCACGGTGCACGCGCTTTGTGTGCAGTGGCCGCGCCTAGTGGATGTTTGTGCTTCGGCACCTCCTCCTCTTGTCGCCTTCACGCGCGTGAGCGTGTCCCTCCCCCTCCGTCCGTTTCCTCACTGACGCTCGCCGCCGAACGCCCATGGGGGCACAGTGCTCCGTTTGGCTCCGAGCTCACCTCGGCCTCTTCCTCTGCTCTCCGGCGTCGTCTAACCCTCCGTGAGCTCTGAATCAATAGCTCATTGCCTTCCCCGTGCCTCCCCGTGACCATTGTGGCCGGCAGAGCTTCGGCCGGATGTGCAAGGTGCCACCCGAGCCGTGCCCCTCGCCCCATCTATAAATAGCCATCCCCAAGCCCTCCCGAGCACCTCACCAGCCTCACCCCGCTCCACTACGCCGCTCGCCTCTCGTTTGAGCTTGAGGCGCTCTCCTGCCCTCCCATCCCCGCCATGGCCATCGTTGGTGCCCGCTTAAATCCGAGCCAACCAAGCCCTCCCCCTCCCTCCTGACCTCACCATAGATCCACCCAGACCCCGGTGGTCCTCCCCGCGTCCTCGCCCCACCGTCGGAGCCACCCTGGCCGCGTACCCCGAAGATTGTCGCTGCCTCTGCCTCCTTCTTCCTCCAACCGTCGCCGCCTCCCCACTCCTCCCCGGGGCTTGTTTTCCCCCCGGATGGATGTGGTGGGCTGCGCTGCGCTCGTCGGTGGCCTCCCCTTGGCCGGAGTTGGCCGGAGCCGCGAGGCCAGCGCCGGTGCTGGTGCCCCTTCCTCTATTCTGTGCCATGCCGGGGAAGCAGAGGAAGAGCGGGAGGAGAGAGAGGAGGGAGTTGACCCAGCTGGCCAATGGGCCCGCGGCCCCACCTGTCGGTGGATGGGCGTTGACCCCGCCTGCCGAGCTGGATATGTGACGGGCCCACAGCCCGTGGGACCCGCCAGTCAACGACCCAGAGGTCGGCCCCACCCCCTGCTGACGTGGATAAGTGGACACGGCTTTTGCCGTGTATGCTTTCATCCACCGAAAGCGTATTTCCCCAAGTGCGTGTTCTGTTTTTCTGTTATGGGACTGTTTGTGATGATTTTTATTACAAAGAGGTCCCTGGCAGAAAAACAACTATAACTTTTCACGCATAGCTCCAATTCAGGTGATTCCAAAGCCCACTTCTTCGTTTCATCGAGACCGTTCTGTTGGTCACACATTCACCATGTTCAGACATTCTGAAAATGACCATTTTTCCCCTGCCCTTAATCAACCCCCTCCGAGAGAGAACGATTTATGACGCTTCCTTCCGCGAGTTTCTCGCACTTTTTCCCTGGTGCCTTCTTCATCCCCAGGCAAGCCACACCCTCCATTTTCATTAGTGTAATGCAGTGACATGGTTTAATCTATTTGAACTTGTTTAAAATATTTCTATAGCTACACGACTTCGTGCATGGCATTTTTCTCGGAGTATTATTTTGATCTTGTTGTTGCCATGCTATTGTTTGGATTACTAGGAGTTATGTTTATAGTTGATGAGTATCATGTTGCCATTGGAGTATTAGTGGTTGATGTTATGATTGTTTTCATGATGATATCTGTTATTATATTGGAGTATTACTTTGGATGCCATGCTGCCTTTGGATTATTAGTGGTTAGTGTGATTATTTTCATGATGTTAGTCAATGTTCTGTTACTGTTGCTTGGAGTATTAATTTCGGAGACGATGTTTACGTGTGGATCTTAGCTGGATAGCTTTGTTCTTGTTGTTGGAGTAGTAGGATTATTGTTTTCGGATTCATCATGATATTAGTGTTGTGCTACCCTTGGAGCATTTTGAGATCATGACATTATGCTTGGATTATTTGTTGGATATTACCATGACTTGGATTATAGTTTGATAGTTGATATCAGAGTATCAGTTATCACGGTTATATTTTTGGGGTAAAATTCTGTCATTAAGTTGGTCAGGTGCCACTGAACCGGGCTTTTCTAGTGCAACCACATTTGCCTTCATGGGAAGGCCCTAATGCGATGCTATTGTCATGCCTCTTGCCAGTGCCTCCAATGAGGGAAGGTTATGGGCACGCACTACCCTGATCAGGTAGGCGGACATAAGCCTTGTGTGCCCGTAGTTGGTATTGAGAGCGCTTGTCCCCATTTGGGACAATTTTGGTTGGTCACGACAGTGGCCGTTGGTGTCTTTGGTAGACACGGGGCCACCCATGACTTAGCCTAGAGGGGAGTTAGTCGGAGTGGCCGGGAGAGTGTCATGGCAATAGATCGGTTTTGTTAGAACGCCGTTGGTCCACCCGAATGGGAGTGCGAGGCCATGGGTTCCATGGTGTGGGTACAGTGCGCTACCTATGCAGAGTGTGTGTGTTTAATCTATCGATAGCCATGTCCTCGGTCATGGGCATAAGTTTGTACTAGTTCACATGGTTCGATCAACACTCACATGACGGAATGACTTATACGTGATTTATATGTAGACATTTTGAGCAGTACAGATTGGCAGGATGTTGGTGATGTTGGGAACCAAGTGTTGGTCATGGCAGTGATCGCCGGAAAGATCACCGTTTGAGACCAAGTGTTGGTCATGGTAGTGATCACCGGAAAGATCACCATTTGAAACCAAGTGTTGGTCATGGTTGTGATCGCCGGAATGATCATGGTTTGGTTTTGATCACGAGGTGATCGAGATGGTATATTGCTTGGCCGGCTAGCCAAGAGAGATATGGTTATGGAGATCTAAGATGGTGATTTATCAGTATTGTAGTAGTTTCATATCAGGCTTAGTAGTTACCGTTGTATCATGGTAGCTGTTAATTTAATTAGCCTGCTTAATGCTATGTTGTTGTCTTGCCTTGATGTTTTTGGTTGTTGTGAGCTTGCAAGTACATTCAATGTACCGACCTAGTGTGTCATGCCAGATTGCAGGTGATGCTGTGATTGCTTGATTGCTTGTTATGGCTTCCGTTCATGCGAGCTAGATCGTGTCCCAGCCAGAGTCCCTGCAGAGTGGAGTTCACTACCTTCGTCGTTGTTCCGCTGCTAGAAGATTTCCGCTGCTACGAGTTGTTCCGCTGCTAGCATAGAGCAAGTGTTGTACCGCAGGCATAGTGTCGCCGTGCTGATGTGAACCTTTGTAACATCACACCTTTGTATTATTATTCTTGTAATAATATGTCAAGCAATGCCATATTCCAGAAGACTTCATCTCGATCTCTAGGCTGGAATACGGGGCGTTCCGGTTTCTCTGAGCCGGGGTGCCACAGGTTTATTTCATATTGATTGGATCTATCCCTCTACATCATGTAATCTTGCTTAAGGCGTTACTCCATTCTTGTTAACTTAATACACTAGTTGCAAGCTAGATAGTGGTCGATGTGTGGAGTAATAGCAGTAGATGCAGGCAGGAGTCGGTCTACTTGTCACAGACATGATGCCTATATTCATGATCATTGCCTTAGATATTGTCATAACTTTGCACTTTTCTATCATTTGCTCAACAGTAATTTGTTTACCCACCGTATGAGTTCTTTCAAGAGAGAAGCCTCTAGTGAGAACTATGGCCCCCGGGTCTATTCTCATCATATTATTTTTAGATCTATAAAAAAATACCTTGCTACGATTTATTTACCTTCACTTTATTTTGTACTTTTATTTATATTCTATACCTATCTCTATCAGATCTCACCCTTGCAATTAACCATGAAGGGATTGACAACCCCTTTTATTGCGTTGGGTGCAAGTATTTGTTTGTTTATATAGGTGCAACCATTGGAGACTTGTGTGTTCCTCCTACTAAATTGATACCTTGGTTCTTAAACTAAGGAAAATACTTATCTTTACTTTGCTGCATCACCCTTCCCTCTTCAAGGGAAAAACCAATGCAAGCTCAAGAAGTAGCACTCCGCCTGCGTGCTGGCCTGCTAACCAGGAGCAATGGCAGCGATCTTCGTCTTCTGCTCAGACGAGAGGCCATCCCAAATGGCTTTAGAGCTCTAAGAAGCCATGGTGGGCATGGTGCAGATAGGAGAATGGGAGCGGAGGAGGATGAATACGACTATGGCTGGGGCTGGAGTTTAAATAGCATGCAGATGGCACGACAAGCGGCAGCGTGGTTAATGGTGGGCGGTAAACGGACAGACGGGTGGTGCTGGAGTAGGTTCCTCGGGAACCATGTATGTTCAATGTAGGGAGACGGAATAATGGTTTGCCGTTTAAACATGGAGCAGTCGCGTGCACTGGGAAACGGCACAGACGGCGCTCTTGGCCATCGAGCTACTTCGATGTTGGAGCGACATGAGAGGTCGTGTCCACTCTGGGCGGACATGAATGCTGAACTGACGCTTTGGAGCGGCGCTGACCGCTTCGGGCGAGAAGGTGCGCAGGCGAGGGGGGTGGTTTTGGGCATGGCAGTGATTATGTCCGAACCGATTAGCAAACCGATATAGGATCACTCTAGATGGCAAAATACGTGGGACGGCTTTGGAGATGTTGAGTGATATCAGAGCTATTGCAAAGGAGGGGGTCTCGAAATCGGTCTGAGTCTATTTCCTATTTGCAGGCCTAAAATTCTCCGTATGCTCTTGAATTTGGCATTGGGCCCATTGGTCCGCTGGCCGCTCGGGTTCAAAAAAAACTTGTTGCCCCTCTTTCCCCACACTTTATCAAGACCTCCTGCTCGAGGCGCTAGCTCCCTCTCCTGAAAGAGTGTTACTTACCGCTCGTCCTAAGACTAGCTACAGTGGTAGTAACTTAAACTAGTAACATGCATATGTTACTAGTCTATGTTACTACCTCTATAGTGGGGAGTAACATATGTGTGGTGCCATGCAACCATGGTTTCAAATAGAGGATAGCGTGCTGGTAGCGGATTGGGGTCCGCGTAGCGGAATGAGGATAGCGGGCGATATTGCGGATGCTATGTCCGCGTACCGGATTTGTAAGAGCATCTCTAGCACACCCCTTATATCGCAGACCCTTAAATCGTTATAAGGGCCGAGAAAAACGTGTTTAAGGGTCGACTTTAGCTGCGGCCAAACAGATCCCGTATAATCAACCTGTAAAAAAGAATATTCTCTGAGTATATCGAACGGGTCTACAGCTAGCCCATTTTTTTCCCCGGTCGTCGAAATCGCGGACAGGCGGACAAGGAAGATGTGAGGTGGACACCGACGTACGGGCAAGCGAGGAAGACGCGGGGCGGCCGCTGTCATCATACTAAGTCTGACAGTAAGAATAGGGGGTATGTATGAGGAGGCGAGGCCCTAGCTACGGCGAGGTTGTACACACGAGTTTATGAGTTCAGGCCCCTCTCGGAGGAGGTAAAAGCCCTACGTCTTGATGCCCTGAGGCGGTCGACTAGAATATAGGTGTGTGTTACAAGGGGTGTGAACCCTTGTCCTAGAGGAGAGGGTGGCTTATATAGAGTGCGTCAGGACTCCAGCCGTCCTCCGTTACAGGAGTTCAATGTACATTAAGATAGGGCGTTACTGGTAACGCCAGCTATAAAGTGTCATCAATGATCTTTAAGACTACGGAGTGAACGCTTGACCATTGCTGTTCTGAGTGACTCTAGGTCTTCTGTACTCCGAGTGGTTCCTTGTATGGTCGAATGACTCCATCCAGGTCGAGTGAAATTGGGGGTATCCAAGTGAGGTGACTAGTCGAGTGGATTGCACTCGACTGTTTCAGTTGATACTTCCTGTTGTGCTTTGAATGTCTTTGCTTCTAGGGTAGTGACCTTAGGTAGGGCGTATAGGTTAGGTCTATGACCCTACCCTAGGTCTATGGCATCGTCATTAGCCCCCTAATGGATTGAGGTCCGAGTGAAAAGAAAGCTGAAGTTGGTCGTCCCCTTGACTCTTGTGCTTCACAAGCATTCATACTGGATTCGAGGTTCATGCTAAAACTTTGGCTTCATTTCAGTTGCCTTGATCGATTCAGAGGTTGTTGAGTGAACTTATGCTGGCACTCTTCGAATGTCGCTATGGCGCGAAATCTTCGGCGCGATTGGTTACTACGGTTCCCGGATCTCACGGGATTTGAAAATTTGTGGAAGCGCGCGAGGCGGAGCGCGCCGCAGTAAATAGGACGGATAGACAGGGGCGCCTCGACTTCTGTGCCACCTTTTTCGCCATGTATGCCGTGTGCGATGTTGCGGGATTTGACAGGATCGCTCGGGCCCACGTCTCAGCCACTCAGAAGTAGGTCCTTAAAAGTCGTCGAGGTCGATGTGCCTGCACTATGCGCTCCCATTCCCCTTCTTCTTCTGCTTCTCCACCGCATCCTATTTCGCCCTCGGCGCCGCTGCTCCGCCAATGTGCAGCCCGTCACCATGGTGAAGGACAAGACGGCGGCACTGGAGCACGCCAAATAGGCGACGGTGATGGAGAAGGGCAAGAAAATGAATTGGGGGTCGTCTCAAGGTTCGAGCTGTCACCTGGTTGGATTCAGGGAGACTGGATCCGATCCATGCTCCGGCCAGAGGATTTGGAAGATCTGGCCTCCATGGGCCTGATCACCGCCGGGACTACGAGGCTGCCGGAGGACGAGATAGAGCCTCAGCCGCGGGTGGGTGAGTTTGTCCTTCTCGCTACCCATGTTGACCGTGGTTTCTCCCTTCCCCCGCATCCTTTCTTCCAGGGCTTTCTGAACTTTTTCGGTGCTCAGCTTCACCACTTCTCTCCCAATACCATCACGTATCTCGCTGCGTTCATGTCCATGTGCGAAAACTTCTTGGGTTGTCGACCGCACTGGGGTCTCTTCAAACACATTTTCACAGTCCATTCCCAAACCGTGAAGAAGGCGAATACGAATGATGAAAGGACGCACGTGATCCAGATGTGCGGTAGTTTAGGAATTCAGATGAGGAAGAGGAGCACTTTTCCCCCTATGACAATTCCGAGTCGGTTAGGGGCTGGCAGTCGACCTGGTTCTACTGGCAGGACATTGCAACTCCAGGTCAATCAACCGGTCTTCCTCCCTTTTCCCTAGATCGAGTCCAGCAGCCTTCTTCACTGGTTGTGACCGCAGCAGAGAAAGTAGAGACGGACATGTTGGTCGAGAGGGTAGTTCAGTTGGTCCGTCAGGGTGTAACTGGCATGGATTTGTTGGAGGTGTTTCTTAGTCGACGCATCCAGCCGCTCCAAGCTCGTGACCACTTGATGTGGATGTACTCGGGCTCCAACGACACTGCTCTGGTCCACCCAGAGGAGGTTTCCTATGATATGGTGGCTCTGTGGCTGAGGAGCATTATTGGGAACAAATTTAACCGCAGGGGGTCCAGGAGAGTCGACCCATTCGACGTTGACAACCAACCGGACAAGGTCTGACCCTTGTTACCGAGTGTGCTTCAATCTGTCTTGCAACTATTTCTGAATCCGACTAATGTTTGATTAACTTCTTGCCTTGCGGGTTTATACTGAGATGTATTCGATGCCGAACGGGGAACAAGCCCAGGAGCAAGTCCAGGAGGGAGCGGATAGCGCAGAGGAGAGTGTTGACTGGCAATCTCCCAACAATGAAGATGAGGAAGAGAGTGATGAGTCGGGCGATGAAGAAGAGGAGGTCGACTCACCACCGCACACAGAGCATCGATCCAAGCAGTTCCATGATCCAACGGGCGGGCGTAGCAAAACTGTGGCTCTGAGTATGCAAGTGCATAAGCGCACTTGGACTTCGACCCCAGAACCGTCAGATAAGGTCGCCAAGCAGCCCAAGGTTGCCCCTTCAAAGTCTCGAAAGACCTTGCCCAAGATCAAGATGGACGTTCTTGTTGCTTCTGCGTGAGTACTCTGTCTTTCTGTGCTTTCCTACTCACTCATACTTCTGCTCTGACCGAGTTGATTATGAACTTTTCAGTGCTGCAACTTCTGGGACCTCCATGGATGTTGAAAAGGCCCAAGGTGACGAAGAGACTGACGATGCGGGTACTTCCAAAGCTGGTACGATCTTGCAATCTTGAACTTGTTTTATCGACTGGGTTGTCGGTCGATTGAGCTCCCACGGTTGCATTTTTGTTTTAGCTCCGCGAGACGTCATTGAGCTCCCAGATGACAATGAAGAAGTGCCTCTGAAAACTATGGGAAGGAGGGGCAGGGCTTCGAGCAGGAGGACAGCCGTAAGCCAGGAGCCCCAGTCGATGTCCATGCTAGAGGCGGTGGTCCGGTGATCCGGAGATCCGGCTCGGGCCAATTTCTCTTTCGCCAATCCATTGTCAACTGAACGTCCCTTGTCATCGACTGCTCAAGTCACTGTTTCTCCTACACAACTCCATTCTTCAGATCCTGTGATCACTCAGACTGTACTGCCCTCATCGCTCTTTGCTGCATATCACACTCCAGATGACCCGGCGGGTGCTGCCAAGGAAGCTATACTCCAAGCCAACCTTATGATGGAATAGATGAAGGTGGTGCATGAGGCCAGCCAGGTTGCTTACAACGCCAGCTCTGTTCTGCATGTTAATGTCAAGGTCAGTCGATTTCCGACTAATCTCTCAATTTGGTTTTTGCATTGCTTATGATGTAGTAGTTGATCTCCGTAAGATGTCCCTGGATGAGTGTTTTGGAACTTTTATGTGCATGTATCATGGGTCTGTGTTTTGCACCCGATCACCCAGTGGGTGTTTTAACTAAGTGTTGGATAGCTCTTCTGCTTGAGTCGACCAAATTGAGTCGAATGTATCTCTGAACCAGTAGGGGCACGCAAAGTGCACACACTGAGTGTAGTCCCCGAGACCGCCGTCACATGTTTGATTTGGAGGGGGTCTTTGTCGAATGTCACTTCATTGTTCTTTCACTCGGTTGAATAGCTTGATCCGAGCGGAATCTAGACCAGTGGGGTCACGCAAAGTGCACCCATTGGGTGTAGTCCTTGAGACCACAGTCGACTGCTGGCAGTCGGTTGGGGTCTGAGAAACCCTCTTTCTTTTTATTTTTTTTGCATACTCATGATGGGCAGACCATGTAGAGTGGTAAACTGGACCAGTGGGGGCACGCCAAGTGCACCCACTGGGTGTAGTCCCCGAGACCACGGTCGATTGTTTCCAGTCGGCTGGGGTCTGAGAAACTTTGTTTTTTCCTTTGTGCTGAGATTAACCTTTGTTTCCGTCGACTGACGCGCTTTGTTTGTTGAACGCAAAAATCTTGCAAGCTCGGGGCCCGGTTTGCTGAGTTGGAGAAGAAGCAGATCACCCTCAACCTCGATCTGGAGCTGGCCAAGAACAATCTCCAGAAGGCCCAAGAAGAAGAAGCTACTATGGGAGGTAACAATTCGTCGTTTGTCCACCTTATGACTTCTTTTATTTTTAGTCTCTTGAACCGAGTGACTCCACTCGAACAGATGTGCGTAGTGAAAAGCGCCAACTCCAAGCTCGTCTGAAGAATGTTATTTCTTTAGAGAAAATGAAGCAGGCTCTGCAGAAGAAGGATCAAGACCTTGTCGCAGAACAAAAGGAGGCGCGAGAGAAAACGACACTTGCTGATAAGAAGCTGGCCTCATTCAACAAGTTGGAAGAGGAGAACTCCAAGCTGAAGACTGTCGTTACTGAAGCCAACAAGGAGGTTGCGAGGCTGAAGAAGGACAAGGATACCTTGACTGAAAAGGTCAGAAGTCTCACGGTGAAGAAGGGCGAACTGGAGGCTTATCTGGGACAACTTGCTGAGAAACTAGTCTCGAAGGTATTTCCTTTCATCCGACTGATTTGCTGATGTCGATTGACACATCTTATTTAACTGTCGACTCACCACTTTTCCGACTGTGCAGAATTTTGTCAAGACTTTGAAGCAAAGACTGGGCGGATCAAGACAGGTCTTGACCCCATAAACTCTCCTATCAAAGATGACGTCGCGATGAACATGCTGCGGTTGGAGTCACGTCTGAACAGTGCTGTGGATTATCTTGCTCGTTTGAAGGTGGCGATGTCGCGGATTGACACTGATCTCTGGCCTCAGGCGGAACTCCAGAATGATATCGAGTCTCTGATGGCTCAACTGAATGAAATCCCTGGTCGAGTGCAAGAGTGGAAGAAGTTGTCTGCTCACTGCGGTGCCGATGTGGCTTTGTCGTTGGTCCGAGTCCACTGCAAGGATGTCAGAGAAGACAAACTGGCGGCTCTCAAGGTTGCCAACACCAAGAAGCTCGGCTTTCAATCCTTCATGGACACCTTCATTGACGCTGCTACTCGTATCGTAGATAGCATTGATCTTGACAGCTTCGTCGAGCCAGCAAGTCCTCCTCCCGCCGAGTGAACAAACATTAAGCCCCACCTTTATGTGCCTTGGAATGCCGAGTGGTTTTGTAACCGTTAAACTCTTTCAAGCCTGATGCCTGAGTACTTCTGCCCGTCGTGGTTCTGAACTTTTGCGGGGATTCATATGAACTTGGTTTTCTTTGAATACGACGGCTTTGCCTTTATCACTTTCCGATGTTTTTTGGTTCCGAGTGGGACTTGACCTTTCCACTCTTCGTCGAGTGGCTCCGATGATGTGATCAATTGGGATGGAGCGCACGTTGTACTTATGACGCAGCTCTGGCGATGTGTTCAATCGACACCTCGTCTTCCTTGCGGGTCGGGATGGAGCGTACGTTGTACTTGTGACGCAGCTTAGAGGATCTTTGCGACTTAGGTGAGTACGGGGGTCGCAGCTAAGTCCCCGAGTGGGAGGATTGCTCTCCACTCAGAGTGTTTTTTAACTTAGGCGAGTACGGGGTCACAGCTAAGCCTCCGAGTGGGAGGATTCCTCTCCACTCGGAGTGTTTTTTAACTTAGGCGAGTACGGGTCGCAGCTAAGCCCCCGAGTGGGAGGATTGCTCTCCACTCAGAGTGTTTTTAACTTAGGCGAGTACGGGGTCGCAGCTAAGCCCCCGAGTGGGAGGATTGCTCTGCACTCGGAGTGTTTTTTAACTTAGGCGAGTACGGGGTCGCGGCTAAGCCCCCAAGTGGGAGGATTGCTCTCCACTCGGAGTGTTTTTTTATCTTAGGCAAGTACGGGGTCGCAGCTAAGCCCCCGAGTGGGAGGATCGCTCTCCACTTGGAGTGTTTTTAACTTAGGTGCATACGAGATCGCAGCTAAGCCCCCGAGTGGGAGGATTGCTCTCCACTCAGAGTGTTTTTAACTTAGGCGAGTACGGGTCGCAGCTAAGCCCCCGAGTGGGAGGATCGCTCTCCACTCAGAGTGTTTTTAACTTAGGCGAATCGGGTTCACGGCTAAGCCCCAGAGTGGGAGGATCGCTCTCCACTCAGAGTGTTTTTAACTTAGGCAAATTAGGTTCATGGATAAGCCCTCGAGTGGGAGGATCACTCTCCACTCGGAGTGTTTTTTAACTTAGGCGAATCGGGTTCGCGGCTAAGCCCCGGAGTGGGAGGATCGCTCTCCACTAGGAGTGTTTTTAACTTAGGCGAATCAGGTTCGCGGCTAAGCCACCCACTGGGGAGATTTGAACACATGTGTTTATGGAAACAACAATCATTAAGATACTACAAAAATCTTGTCTTTGATAAGCAAACTGAAGTACTTCTATTACAACTCGTCGATCCGAGTGATTTATGTGTAGAAATGGCCAAGCAGCTCTGCGTTCCGCGCGCATGGCTCGTCCACCTTCTTGGCTACGTTATAGATGTGGTACGCTCCATTGTGAAACACCTTGGTGATGATGAAGGGACCTTCCCAGGCCAAAGTGAGCTTGTGAGGCCGTTTCTGATCCACTAGGAGCACAAGGTCTCCTTCCTGGAACGCTCGACCTCTGACATTACAGGCATGGAATCAACGCAGATCTTGTTGATAGATGGTCGACCGGATCAGAGCCATCTCACGTTCCTCTTCTAGGAGATCAACTGCGTCTTGGCGTGCCTGTTCTGTTTCAGCTTCAGAGAAGAGTTCCACTCGGGGAGCGTTGTGCAGCAAGTCACTCGGAAGCACAACCTCGGCGCCGTACACCAAGAAGAAAGGGGTTCGGTCAGTTGACCGATTCGGCGTCGTTCTCAGCCCCCATAGGACGGATGGCAACTCAGTCACCCAAGCTCCAGTAGCATGCTTGAGGTTGCACATCAGTCGGTGTTTCAGTCCTTGAAGGATCAAACCATTCGCCCTTTCAGCTTGCCCATTCGACTGCGGGTGCGCAACGGATGCGTAGTCGACCTGAGTGCCTAGGGAAGCACAGAACGCCTTGAACTCATCAGAATCAAAGTTGGAGCCATTATCCGTGATAATGCTATGAGGGACTCCATATTTGAATATCAACTCTCTGATGAAGCTGACGGCGGTGCTTGAGTCAAGGTTTTTGATAGGCTTGGCCTCGATCCATTTGGTGAACTTGTCGACTGCTACGAGCAAATGAGTGAAACCACTTCTGCCGGTCTTGAAGGGTCCGACCATATCCAACCCCGAGACTGCAAACGGCCAGACGAGTGGAACAGTCTTCAAGGCGGATGCGGGTTTATGGGACATGTTGGAGTAGAACTGACAACCTGCGCACTTGTCGACTATATCTTTCGCCATCTCATTTGCACGAGGCCAATAAAATCCCGCTCGGTATGCTTTGCCCACGATGGTCCGAGAGGACGCATGGTGACCACAGGTCCCCGAGTGGATATCGTTTAGAATCATTCGGCCTTCTTCTGGGGTGATACAGCGTTGAGCCACTCCTGTCACACTTTCTCTGTAAAGTTGCCATTTTATCATGGTGAAAGCCTTTGATCATCGGACAATCTGGCAAGCCTCGTCCTCATCTTCTGGGAGTTCCTTCTTGAGTATGTACGCGATATACGACACCGTCTAGCCGGGCGTGATCACTAAGACTTCCATGATCAAGTCGACCATAGCTGGAATTTCGATTTTAGTCGGATTTGTTGAACTTATTGGTTGTGGGGGCTCTTCCTTGAAGGGATCATCCTGTACTGACGAGGTGTGGAGATGCTCCAAAAACACATTACTGGGGATAGTCTTCCGAGTGGAACCTATATTCGCCAGCTCATCAGCAGCTTGATTCTTGATTCGGAGTATATGGTGGAGCTCTAACCCCTCAAACTTCTTTTCTAGCTTCCTAACTGCATTGCAATAATCGGTCATCGCTGGACTCCTGATATCCCATTCCTTCATCACCTGATTGACCACTAAGTCTGAGTTGTCGTATACCATCAGGCATCGGACGCCGAGTGAAGCAACCCATACAGAAGTGCCTCATATCCAGCTTCGTTGTTTGAAGAATCAAAGTGAATCTGGAGTACATAGTTGAGTTGTCGCCTCTTGGGGATACCAAAACCACTCCTACACCGGATCCATTCAACATCTTGGAGCCATCAAAGAACATAGTCCAATGCTCTGAGTGAACCTGAGTCGGTTGCTCCTGTTCAGTCCACTCTGCAAGGAAATCTGCTATTGCCTGGGACTTGATGGACTTCTTTGCCTCAAACTTGATATCTAACGGAAGGAGTTCAATCGCCCACTTTGCCACTCGACCAATTGCATCTCTATTGTTTAGGATTTCTGATAGTGGAGCATCACTGACTACTGAAACCGAGTGGTCTGAGAAGTAGTGTGCTACTTTCTTCATGGTCAGATAAATTCCATAAACAAGCTTCTGATAGTGTGGGTATCGCTGCTTGGACGGAGTTAAGACTTCTGAAATATAATACACTGGGCGTTGAACTTTGAAGGCCTTGCCTTCTTCTTCCCGCTTGACCATGAGCACTGTGCTGACAACCTGTCCAGTGGCTGCGATGTAAAGCAGTAAAGGCTCCTTGCTAACTGGAGCAGCAAGCATCGGCTGGGTGGAAATCAGGGCTTTGAGCTCTTCAAACGCTGCTTCAACTTTGTCATTCCACTCGAACTTGTCGGACTTCTTCATCAGTCGGTAAAGAGGAAGTGCCTTTTCACCGAGGTGTGAGATGAATCGACTCAATGCAGCCAAACAACCAGTAAGCTTTTGAACACCGTCCACACGCATAGGGCACTTCATTCGGAGGATTGTGCCAATCTTCTCTGGATTTGCGTCGATCCCCCGTTCGGAAATGAGAAAACCTAGTAACTTTCTGCCTGGGACTCCGAATGTGCACTTTGATGGATTGAGCTTGATATCATATCTTCTTAATTTGGCAAAGGTTCCAGCGAGGTCAGTCAGCAGGTCAGAACCTTTGCGTGACTTAACCACTATGTCATCCATGTATGCTTCCACATTTCGACTGATTTGAGTGAGTAGGCACTTCTGAATCATGCGCGTGAACGTGGTGCCAGCATTCTTGAGGCCAAAGGGCATAGTGACATAGCAAAAACATCTGAATGGAGTGATGAAAGCTGTTTTTATCTCATCGGGTCCATACACACGGATCTGATGGTACCCGGAATACGCGTCCAAGAAGGACAAGCGCTCACATCCTGCAGTTGAGTCGATTATCTGGTCGATGCGGGGCAGAGGGAAATGATCTTTCGGGCAGGCCCGATTGATATGCTTGAAATCAATACACATTCGAAGTGGCTTATCTTTCTTGGGGACCATGACGATGTTGGCGAGCCACTCAGAGTGGTATATCTCACGGATGAACTCTGCTGCCAGAAGCCGAGCCACCTCTTTGCCAATCGCCTCCCTCTTCTCCATGGCGGACTTACAGAGATGCTCTTTAACGGGTTTTACTTTTGGGTCGACTCGCAAATGATGATCAGCCAGTCCCCTGGGTACACTTGGCATGTCTGATGGTTTCTATGCAAAGATTTCCCAGTTCTCACGGAGCAACTGGATGAGCGCTTCTTCCTATTTGCTGTCGAGTGTTGTTGAAATATGGGTCGGAGCAGCATTGGGGTCGGTCGGGTGAATGTGAACTGGTTTTGTTTCGCCGACCGACTGAAATGCAGACTCAGTGGCAGGTTTTTTGGCACACAACAAATCACTTGGATCTGCATTCTTCTGGTACTCTTGGAACTCCACTACTGGCATCTGTTCATCGACAATCTTACAGCCTTTCTGGAGTCAATCTTCTGCTCTTTGACGATTCCCAGTGATTGTTATCACGCCTTTGGGGTCAGGCATTTTCAACTTGAGGTACACATAACATGGTCGAGCCATGAAACGGGCATATGCAGGCCGGCCCAGAATGGCATGATACACACTTTTGAAATCCACTACCTCAAAGGTCAACTTTTCCTTGCGATAATTCTTCTCATCGCCGAAAACCACGTCAAGAGTAATAAGACCGAGTGAATCGGTTTTCTTTCCTGGGATGACTCGTGGAATCGCATGTTGCTCTCAGTGAGCTTGGACATCGGGATGCCCATCCCTTTGAGGGCCTCAGCGTACATGATATTTAGACCACTGCCACTGTCCATCAAAACTTTGGTCAGTCGAGTGCCCCCAACGACTGGGTCGACCACCAACGCTTGCCGCCCAGGGGTGGCAACGTGTGTTGGGTGGTCAGACTGGTCGAATGTGATGGGTTTTTTGACCACTTCAGATATGTCATCGTTGCCATAGCAACCATGTTTACTTCCCTGTTGATCACTTTCAGTCGACTTTTGCTCTCGACGTCAGCAAAAATCATTAAAGTGGCTTTGACATTGGGGTAACCATCATCCTCGTCTTTGTCTTCTTCCTTATCAGACTCTTTTTCTTCCTCACTAGGCTGACCTTTCTCACGGAAACTCAGAATCAGGATTCGACACTGTCGAGTGGTATGCTTGGGGAGAATCAGATTCCCCTCTTCATCCTTCTTGGTGTGTATATGACACGGCAAATCAAGTACATCATTTCCATCTTGATCCTTCACTTTTTTAGGGGTCCAGGGCCCCTTGGGCTTCCCTTTGAACTTTCCTTGATTCAAAACTGCTGCTTCGGTAGGGCCCGCAGCTTCAGCCTTTCGCTTCTGCTTCCGACTGGAGTTTCCTCCTCCGGTGTCTTGGGCGACTGATCTGTTCTTGCCACTCTGGAGTCGATCCTCTTCCTCGCCGTTAGCGTACTTGGTGGCAATCTCCATTATCCGAGCCAGAGACATGTCTCCGGTCCGCCCGAACTTCAGATTGAGCTCTCTGTAGCGAATGACTTCTTTAAAGGCACAAACTGCTTGATGATCCGATACGTTCTCCACTGTGTGGTGAAGGGTGATCCATATCTGGATATAATCTCTTAAGGTCTCATTATGTTTCTGTATGCAATGCTGCAATTCTGACAAACCAGCAGGTCTCTTGCAGGTGCTCATCCCAGATGAAAATGCTTCCCGGAGCCAACTAATTCAGCCAAGCCCTGGCAGAACCTTCAAGCATCAGAGGGAGGTGCTTCATGGCCACCTGGTCACTGCTGCCACCAATATACACAGCCACTCGGTAGTCTTCCAACCAATTGTTAGGCTTCAATTCTCCTGTGAACTTACTGACGCCAGTCGCCAATCTGAAGTTGTGAGGAATCTCAGCGGCTCGGATGGCTCTTCCGAAACACTCCGGGCCGGAAACATGGACCCTGCTTCCACTTGGCCTGTCTCTAGCCAACCCTTCTTTGTATGCTCTGTTTCGGTCGACCAAACCTTGTACAAGGACTAACCTTGCATCGAACCCAGGCTCTCTTGGGTCGACTGGAACTCTGTGGTCATTACCATACGGGCGCCTGCCGTCATACCGCCGGGGCGCGTACGGCCCGTCCCTCGAAAGGGGTGAAGGCACTCGATGGTGGTTGTCACGTGCGTACTCACGATCAAACTCTCCATGAGCTCTTACTGGGTGCCGATCTCAACGGTGATCACGATCTTCACGCCGCAAAGGCAACCCAGGACTGTGCGCCGACTGAACTATATCTGACCTTACTGACCTGCTGTGGATCTTGTTCCGTGACTGGGAAACAACGGAGTTCAGCTCTCCTGCTGCTCAGAGCAGCGCTCTGATCCGTTCCAAGCCCCTCCCAGCTTCTGAACGGGACAGCTGAATAGACTCTGCTATACGCGTAGCAGCTGCAAGATTCTGGATCGGTGTGCGGAATACCTGAGGTTCAGGCGGAAACAATTATCGTGGACGTCGACTGGATTCGGGGATCAGTCAATGGGCACATTCACCGAGAGAATGTTGGAGATTCTCCAAACGGGTGCGCTTAGGCAACGTGGCCAGGCGCACAGCCTCCAAGGTCCGAGCCTCGGTGGTTTCCCCTATGATGGGGGTCTGGAGGGCCTCCATGTTGCAGCGGTGCAGCTCCTCCCTCTGCTGCGAATTGAGAGGTTGGGGCTCGTACTCCTCGTGGTCGAATGACGCGCCATCGCCACCACCGTTGCCGCCGCTGCGGTGAAACCCAGGCGGGCTGCGACGAAAGTCGACCATGAGAACTTCCATCGTGGGGTCACAACTCCCGCTCTCGGAAAACGTCCCTGCAGAACCAGTCGACAGGTCGACTGGACCGCAATGAAATTCGTCGGGCTCGATTGCCGAGACTTGGGGGGTGGCCGTCTGGCGAGCCATCGCGTGCTTCGGCCACCGCTGGAGCCGCGACCGACCAGATCGCTTGCGGCGGCGGCCAGCGGAGTGAGTAGGCGGCGTGAAGGTCGACCAGTACGGAGTCGACGACTGTCGTAAGAGGATGCCGCAGGCACTCACGCGGAAGTGCGACGATCCGTGGATCGAGAGAGCCTCGACATCGAGGGGGGCCTCTTCGAGCTAGGTGGAGTCGTCGACGACGAAAGTGAGCGCACCGAGTCAGAACTCGTGGCCCATGACCAAACCGCCGCCGAAAACCATGTTGATGAAGATCGAAGAAAACGCAACCTCGCCGGAAATTACTAAAACGCTTTGCCATAAGGTGGGCACCTACTGTCATCGTACTAAGTCTGACAGTAAGAATAGGGGGTACGTATGAGGAGGTGAGGCCCTAGCTACGGCGAGGTTGTACACACGAGTTTACGAGTTCAGGCCCCTCTCAGAGGAGGTAAAAGCCCTACGTCTCGGTGCCCTGAGGCGGTCGACTGGAATATAGGCGTGTGTTACAAGGGGTGCGAACCCTTGTCCTACAGGAGGGGGTGGCTTATACAGAGTGCGCCAGGACTCCAGCCGTCCTCCGTTACAGGGGTCCAATGTACATTAAGATAGGGCGTTACTGGTAACGCCAACTATAAAGTGCCATCAATGATCTTTAAGACTATGGGGTGAACGCCTAACCGTTGCCATTCTGAGTGACTCTAGGTCTTCTGTACTCCGAGTGGTTCCCTGTATGGTCGAATGACTCCATCCAGGTCGAGTGAAATTGGGGGTATCCGAGTGAGGTGATTGGTCGAGTGAATTGCACTCGACGTTTTCAGTTGATACTTCCTGTTGTGCTTTGAATGTCTTTTTTCTAGGGTAGTGACCTTGGGAAGGGCGTATAGGTCAGGTCTATAACCCTACCCTAGGTCTATGGCATCGTTAGCCACGACGCGCGGGCGGCGGCTGGACTCCTCCATTCGCCCTAGCGAGCTAACTAGACGTGCATCCATTCAGCCAGAGCTAGCTACGTTCGAAATGATTCGATTCAGCTAGCTAGCAAGCTAGCTCCTCCGTCGAGAGAGCCGCGGGCGGCTGGGCGGGCGGCGGGCGGGGACAGACGGTGGGGAGCGAGCCATGAAGTTTCCGTTGGCAGTTGGACTCCCGCCAACGGTCTTTCACGTATACATGGCGCCCTCGGGTTGCCTCTAAAATCCTTATTTTCACGGGTTTGGCCAGGATGTTTTCTGCACTCCTTAAAAAAAATTACTGGTCGGAGTGGTTTACGGGTTCTATTCGGGTTGTTTTTTTCGCCTAAAATTGCAAACCGACGTTTTTTTTACAGTTTTGTGCATTTTAAGGGGCCTGCTAGAGATGCTCTAATAACACTAGATTATTGTGTATATTTTTAGATCATTAACAAAAAGTATTGACATTTAATTTGAGCAATAGCGGACGCTATAGCGCTAGCGCTAGTTCGGACGCAATAGCGGATGCTATCTTCGCTCTTTGAAACTATGTATGCAACACTTCATTTATTAGGTTGTAGACTCATCTTATTTTGGTATGTGTAATGTTACTCATACTATGAGTAACTAGCTATGTTACGGCATGCCTCTCATTCTTTATCAATTAGTTGCCACATCATCTATTTTACCTAGATATGTGTGATGTTACTATCTATGTTACTCCCATTATGGGTAGTCTAATGATTTGTAGTTATAGATTTGTGGCACGGCTTTTTTTAATATTGTACCTTTGAAAATTTTCAAAAAATACATATTGAACATTTTTTAATATATGTTGAACGTTTTCTTAAAAAAGGTGACCATTTTAAATAATACAGGATGATTTTTTTATCATTATACGATGATCATTTTTGAAAAAAATATGAATATATGTGTTTAACAAATTTTTAACACGCATTGAGAATTTTGTAATATAAGTTGAACAATTTTTGAATATACATTGAACATTTATGTAATATACACTTAACAAATTTAAAAACACACGGTGATTATATATTCATTGAGCAATTTCTAATATACGATGAACATTTTTATAATGCATGATGAACTTTTGTAAAAAAAACATGAACATTTCCTTAATGTACGATGAGCACTGTTTGTACTACTCAATGAACTTTGTATATAGAAAAAAGAAACAATAAATTGGCAAAAATGAAAAATAAAAATGAGAAGAAGAGAAATAGAAACAGGAAGAGAAAAAAAAAGAAACAGAAACAGAAAAGAGAAGAAAACAGCGAAGCAACAGCGAAATAACCATGGGCCGGCCCAAACGGCGAAGCCACGCCGTTCTGACAGACACGGGCGTTTCGCTGCTTTATCACCTCAAAAAAAAAAAAGAACTCTCCCCTGTCTCGGCACCTCTACGCCCGAAATCGCCGCCGCCGCGCCGCCCGACCCCGCCACCTTCCCGCACCATAGCGCACCGGCGCGAACCCCCCTCGCTCTCTTCTCTGTATTCTCCGCCGCCGCCTTGCATCCTCCTCTCCTCACACACCTCCGCGGCTAACCCTAGCCGCCCCGGGAGAGAGAAAGAAAGAGGCAAAGAGCGCAAAAATCGGCGGCGGCGGCGGCGGCGGCGGCGACGATGAGGATCGACGAGGTACAGTCGACGTCGAAGAAGCAGCGCGTCGCCACCCACACCCACATCAAGGGCCTCGGCCTCGACGTACATGCTTTTCCATCTCTCCTGCTTCTCCACTCCTCCTGCGGGCGGAGATTTTCCCGAGTTTTAGCTCAGGAGTGGTTCCCCGAATTTTCCTCTTCGCAGGCCAATGGGACGGCGATAGGGATGTCGGCGGGATTCGTGGGGCAGGCGGAGGCGAGAGAGGCGTGTGGGCTGGTGGTCGACATGATCCGTCAGAAGAAGATGGCTGGACGGGCGCTGCTCCTTGCCGGCCCACCTGCCACCGGCAAGACCGCGCTCGCTCTTGGCATCTCCCAGGAGCTGGGCAGCAAGGTCAATTCTTTATTTCCCTCACAAATTGCTATAGATACTTTTAGTGCTACTGTTACATGTTTTGCTGCAATGTACAACTTGTATTCGGGGGTGGCGTGGAATTGGACTAGATTTGGGCTTGTTGGTCCAAATTTGGAGGCTAGGGTGTTACTGCTTTACTGGACAGTCCTTGATCACTTAGTCTCTTTTCAGAAAATGCCAGCTTACTGCTCGTGAGCAGCATCCGAATGATGAACAGGCAGCTCTGCATTTGCAAGGTCTCAGCTAGTTCCAGTCAGACACGCAACCAATTTAATTCACTGTGAGCTCTGACCATTGGAGCATTCACACCTTTTATTTTGTTGTAGCTGGGATGTTGCTAGAGTGGTTGAATTTTATTTCATCTACTTAACTAAATTGGTGTTCTCTAGTACTATCATTTTTGCCAGGAATGTGTTACCATTTGTCTTGGTCATTAAGAATTTGTTTTGAGTTCTATATTCTGCTTCTTGCTGGTCCAAAATATTTCAGTATGCTGCTCTGCCGATGAGAAGTGTGCTGTTCTTTAGAACATACTTACACCAAGACTCTGGAGTAAATTTGGTCGATTACTAGCATTTGCTAGCAATTTATCAGGCTGTCTTGTTCATTCCAATCAATGTATATGAAATTTTGGCTGTCTTATTCATTCCAATCAATGTATATGAAATTTTGTTTGCATTGAACTATATACTGCTTTACAATTGATGCCCTGCGTCTACTTCTATTTTGGAAGAAGCTTCAATCTTCTCTTCCTATTCTGCAATGCAGGTCCCTTTCTGTCCTATGGTAGGATCAGAAGTGTACTCTTCTGAGGTCAAGAAAACTGAGGTGCTGATGGAAAATTTCCGTAGAGCTATAGGCTTGCGTATAAAGGAAAACAAAGAAGTCTATGAAGGAGAGGTAGGAGTGACCTGTATGGTCCTTTTGAAATTTGAAAAAAGATATTGTTCTTGAATTAGTGTTTTACTTGATACTAACACTTTCGTTGTCACCATTTTCTAATAGAACTAATATTCTAGTGTTTGTGGCTATATGATTTTGCTTGCCTTTTAGGTTACGGAGCTTTCCCCAGAAGAATCTGAGAGTTCAAATGGTGGATATGGGAAAAGCATGAGCCATGTAGTAATTGGCCTGAAGACTGTAAAAGGGACTAAACAACTAAAGTTAGATCCTACAATTTATGATGCTTTAATCAAGGAAAAGGTTACTGTCTGCTCCCGACCCTCCCTTGCTCTCTGCCTCTGTTGCTAGACTGTTAGGTTGCATTTGTATTCTCACTTTGAATAACAGTGGGTGGATGGTGTATCTTATGTGTTCAGAATATTGTCTTTATGCAATATTTAACCTGTGCAAGCTCATGGCAAGTGTGGAAAGTCACATGATCATATTTCTCTTGTTCGTTTTTAGATATTCTGTTGTGGCATAACAAAACATCGTGTTCTTTTACTTAAATTGAGATATGATGCATTATATCTTACTTTCATTTCTCACTTGAATTGGCTCTCCTACTTGTATTCTGCACATTTCATCATTTGTATACGGGATGCAGGTGGCAATGGGTGATGTTATATACATCGAAGCTAACAGCGGTGCAGTGAAAAGAGTTGGCAGATGTGATGCTTTTGCTACAGAATACGATCTTGAAGCAGAGGAGTATGTGCCAATTCCCAAAGGGGAAGTCCACAAGAAAAAAGAAATAGTGCAGGTACAAATTTGATGATAATATAGTACGCAATTGCAGCATATTTGTATCTAATCTAAAGGATCAAAGGTGGACGCATGATGCATTTGTTAAGATGGAGCTTATTATCATACCTTCGTGTGCTCAAGCATGCTTAAATATGTGGTTTCCCTGCCAGGTAGTTGTAAGTTGCTTGCTCCTGCTAAATTCCAGAAGATAGAAACGGAAAATCCATAACCTAATGATTAAGATTGCATCAAACACTCAGTCCACATTATCAATTGTGCCTTCCTTGATAAGAAACATAAAGTTCACAAGCTAATAAGATTGTGCCAAATTTTTGATCATCTGCTCAAACCCAGTTAATTATTTTCTTCTTGAATTGACCAATTAAGAAGGAATCGTTGTTCTTGTTCCTGTCTAGAGAAAGTTAGAATCATTCTTACATACCCACATCCGACGAAGGACAATTAAGTTGAGTGTGGTTTGTTCTCTATTCTCTCGGTGGGTGATAATCTTTTCCAATAGTATAGAGTGAAAATTCCTATTTTTGTTGTAACATAGAAGCATATTCTTCGTGTTTTCAAGTTCAATGTAAATCAACTGAGAGAAGTAAATTATATTCTTTCATCTGCATAGGACGTTACACTGCATGACCTTGACGCTGCAAATGCCCAGCCACAAGGAGGCCAAGATATTTTGTCCCTTATGGGCCAGATGATGAAGCCACGGAAGACTGAAATCACTGAGAAGCTGCGCCAAGAGATCAATAAGGTTTCAAAATTCTGATTATGTAACATCTTATTTTTAAAATTTGGATCAAATTTTGATAGACCTATTGGAATGTGTGCCTTTTCTTTTGTATGGTCGTAGGTGGTTAATAGATATATTGACGAAGGTATTGCAGAGCTTGTACCTGGTGTGCTGTTCATTGATGAGGTATTATATTATTGTCTCATGATTGAAAATCTATTTATCTTCATAGGAAAATCTACTTATCTTCATAGGCTTGTTTTGGATTTCCTAAAATATTAATGAGCTTGGACTTGTTTATTTCCAACTTCTCCTATTGCCAAATAAATAAGTGTCCATACTGTGGACAGCATTGTTCTCGTAAACTAAGTGGCTTTAGTCCTTGTACAATGGGAGGTGCTTAGAAAAATAAACCGGGTTTTTCTGAAGCACCGGTGCCTATTTCTACAGGAGAGACGCTTAGTTAAGCGTCTATCTTGTACAAATAAGCACCGGTGCTTAAGAAAAGCCTGGTTTTTTTCTCTAAGCACCTCCCATTGTACAAGGCCTTATGCTACTAAATGGTAGTCCCTCCGTCCCAAAATAAGTGTTGCTGATTTAGTTCAAAGTTGACAGACGGAGTTAGAATTATGCCTTACAGTGGTCTGATTTCATTAATGACTATAACTTTATCTGTAGGTTCACATGCTGGACATTGAGTGCTTCTCTTATCTTAATCGTGCTCTCGAGAGCTCATTATCGCCAATTGTAATACTTGCTACAAACAGAGGAATATGTACTGTGAGGTAAGAAATTTGAAATTCGATTTACGTGTTGTGAACTGCTCGATGCTGAACTGCAATACTGGATTCCCTGGCAGTGCCTTGCAATTATGCTCACTTTAGGCGCTTAGGCGTCAGGGCAGTGGGTGCTCGCCTTACCACCTTAAAAACATTGCTTTTATGTACTATTTTGCGCCCTTATACATCTTATTATTTTACTCTTATTTATCTAGGGGAACTGACATGACAAGTCCACATGGTATCCCAGTCGACCTTCTAGATAGGTTGGTTATTGTACGTACACAGATATATGGCCCTATCGAGATGATCCAGGTTCCTATTTCATGTCTTATTATGTGTTTTAACTTTCCTATGTAGAAATGCATTTGATGTTTGTTTGTTGTGCGTTGCAGATATTAGCTATTAGAGCACAAGTGGAGGAGATTGAAATTGATGAGGACAGTCTTGCATTTCTAGGGGAGGTTGGGCAGCAGACATCTTTGAGGTATGGTTCTTCTTGTTGTTTTGGATTATGCCCACACATTTGCGTCCCATGCCAAGATTAGAAATGTGAAATTAAATAAAAAAATTAGCTGAAATGTTGGTTTGAAAGGACTTTCTCGAGCCTTTAAAGTTAGGACAGTTTCCACCCTGTCTTTTGGCTGTCATCCCACTTTTAGTGTTCTGCTATGTGAATTTTAACATGCCTATATGTCCAGTGTGTGCGTTACTATCACAGGGTTTGTCATCACAAGGCCAGTTTATTGTTGGTACTAATGGTTGTAATAGATCTTGAATCTCTTTGCAGACATGCTATTCAGCTGCTGTCGCCTGCTAGCGTAGTTGCCAAGGCTAATGGGAGAGAGAAGATCTGCAAGGTATGTGTTGGATTTAAATAACATGTCATCTTCCTAGCCTGATCTTAGTCATCTGTATTCTGAACTCATGATCCTCTATCAGGCTGATCTCGAAGAAGTCCGTGGTCTGTATTTGGACGCAAAGTCCTCTGCTCGTTTGCTTCAGGACCAGCAAGGAAGCTACATCACCTAAACTAACTCCTGCACAAGAATTCCCAGCTGTCGGCTCAGGTGATTGGACTGTCTTCCCCTAGCAGATTTGGTAAGCAGCCGCATAGACTTCATCAAGTGTACAATTGGGGCATTGTTTCTTAGCAGCTGCACTCTGGACTGGACAATCGATTCTGGTCTATGGCTTCTTGCATTTCTGTTTGCTGATCAGATCATGTAGGAATTATCGTGTATCTTCGTTGCCCTTGCTAATTGACGGCTAGATCCTGTTTCCCAAATCCAGAAGAGAAGCACAGAACTTGTCGCTCACTCGCCTCGTGCAACTGCAGCGTTGGACCGGTTCAGGTAACACGGCCCAACCCGCATCACCAAGAAAAAGGCTTATTCATCGTTTGGCAATCCGGTAGAGAGCGAGCATCAGTCGATACAAAACTGGGCCGTGTGGAACGCGTGCAAACTAAACAAACGTGGGTGCTGGGCGGATTCGCTCCCTGTTGTAGCACAAAGGCTTCTTGTCCCTGGTGGTCCTGTGACAAGCTTTTCAGTGAACCCCTCCATCACTAGGGAGTGAAGCTTATCCCTGTCACTCACAGTTTTGCCGCTCGCCCCCGGTGCCGGACCCGGAATATGCCCGTTCCGTTTGTAAAGGAAATTCCAATGTGCGCTATCAGATTCCTACATGGAGACCACTGCCCACTGGGTTAAAGCTCCAACATGGAGCTAAATATGTTTCCCAGTAGATGAGAATTAACCCTTTTTTTTCTTTGTGCCGAGGCTGACACCATTCTGTTCTGTTGTTATTCCATGCTGCACTGCACGGAGGGAGCGGCGACGATCCTGATCCATGTAAGGTGCTGCCTTACATGGAGCCATACAAGCGACACAACCGCTCTCCAACAGTCCAACTTGGCGTCCATTTCGCTTTCTTGCTCCCGCTCCTTAACCACAGAGCCGGACGATCCTATCCGCCTACGGGGATCTACAGCGAATAATGGCGCTCCCCCGGTTCCTGTCCACAAACCAAACGAAATTCCACCCAGTGTTAATCCAACTCAGACGCATGACATGGTTCCCGTCCGTTGTCATGAGGCTGATCCGCCGGGCCATGATGCCAAAGAAAACATGTGCCGGGAAAGCGAGACGGGTCAAGATCACCGGGGATCGACAGCCAAAACAACAAGTCGAAACCATCACCAATCCGCATGAACGATTTCAGGGAGTGCGAAAGCAAAAGTGCGCGGGAAGAAGAATCGGACATGTTGGAGCGTGCCTTTGGCCGAGGGCGATGCGGAGAATCCTTTGTGCTGTCCATTTCACATGCTGGCTAGTGGAGGGAGGAATGACCGTTTTGCTTTTCTCGTTCTAGACTACTAGTAGTAGCCAGCAAGGAAACTGGATGATGCGGGGTGTTTTTTTGGTTGGCCGGTATGTATGTTTTTCCGGTGCCTAAATGTGAGCCGTGCAAGTGCAACGACGTGAGCCTCCATAATTTTATTTATGTCGCGGACAAAAGACCAAAGTGAAATACAAAAGATGAAGGGGGAGAATGTTTTCTTCGTCAGGTCTGAGATAAGATCGCATCTCCAGTGGGGGAATCGGCTGTAGGAGCCGACGGGAGTGCCGAACATCGCCATGGAAAGGCATTGACGACATCAGTAGAATTTGCTGCTGATTCTTCTTTTGGTAAAGAAAACATAACCGCAAAGCAGACGACCGCGTCGCGTACGTACATACTTCATTTTTTCTCAACATTTTGACAAGTCTATTTCCTTTTCTACTTATATTGTTATATATAATCGGCTGGCAAAGCAAAGGTGACTCCATGCAACTTCCAAACGGAGCACTATATTGTAGTATTCGTATAAGCAGGCACATACCTGAAATGCATAAATAAAACATTGTGAAAACACTCATATTAACTTCCGGAATATATTTTTTTCTTGGAATAAATAGTAAGGTGCAGGCAGCATACTAATGGCAAAGCTAAAGCGAACTTTGGCAAGGTGAGAGAAAAGTATTGGGTTCTTCTTTTCCACGTCATGATGCACCACGATTATTGCGTTAAATTTTCCGTGTAAACAATCTCGAGCTCTTGTCGCTGCTAGGCTACATAGTGGCGCCCTTGCCTTTCCCCTCGCTACATTATTCATATCATATGTTGCCGCATAGCCAATGGGAGCGAGAACTTTGAAATTCTCTACGACGTCATTAGCTAGTCTAACACTACTTTACGATCACGAGTAGGTCAACATCATCACTCTAATCAAGCTGGCAAGTTCGTTGCTTGTTCTCTTTCCATTAGGATAATCGTCTCCCTAAGCAAGCAGATAAGAGCAGGCGAGTACCTTAATTCTTACGCAATTGCGTCCATTAGCCACGCGTCTCTTTCGCACTCACTTTGTTTTATGCAGTTGACTTCCACAAGAGCTTTTTACATGCATGGCATAAATATCTGTCTCATAGAGTCATAGTGTACACTTTTTATCACACATTGTAGTAGAGTATTAGTAGTAGACAAACTAATATGCAATGCATCTGCCTATCTGAGACCACAGGTGAAGAACACCCTCCACTCAACCTTCTCATACTGCTATAGAGTGCATGGAGAATAAACTTTGACCTCGTGATCATGAGTGGCATGCACTTTCGGGCAAAAACATATTTAAGCACTAATTAAGCCGACGAATATGGTCAGCCATGCATGCCTATGGACCATCGGCTAGCTTAGCTAGGTTGGTGTGGGTCTGAGTGTGAGTAATCATACTGGGCGGCAATTAACTAGTCCTTAACGTACCTATGACATCAGATAACTTGATTCGATCGTCCGCAATGGATTCTGTCTCTGTGCATGCATCGATCGATAACGTCCATACATTCATGGACTTCATCTCAGTTCCAACTCAACCGTCTTATATATATGGATAATATATTCGCCATGCAGTAGAACAGCACCCTATTCTGTACGTAGCCTCACGAGAACTTTCTTAATTATACTCCTATAATAAATTAGAAAAAGGAATACCCTAGCTGCATGTCTTCATAGACCATCAGCCTATATGCACGTACAAATTCCATGTGCTCCAGCAAAAGCTACTCCATTCCACATGCATTATTAACCGCTGCATGCGGCACGAACCGGCCGGCCGGGCAAAGCTACAAAAGCGCAGCCGAACATTGCGGCAGCGGGAAAGGGCGAGGCATCAGGCCGCCGGCGTGGCGCAGCGGCATTGCGACAACTCACGCCCGTGGCGGTACAGGGCGGCGCCACCACTAGCTGGATTCGCATCGGTCGAGCAGGGCCGACGTCGTTTCGGCCGGATGCGCGCGCATCGATTCTCTTCTCGCTACGCCCCCATGCAGATCTTCCGCGTACGATCTCTGATCTCGCTCTGTACGACTGTACCGCTGTACGCGCTGCTCCGTCGATCTTTTCCGCCCATCTTTCCCTTTACTTCTTTCGTTGGTGACCGGCTGATTGGGCGTGATCTTCCGGAATGATTTGGTTCGTGGGCGCTGCGCTGCGTTTTCGCCTTTTGTCAGATCGAAAGCTTCTTGTAATCTTGTCCATGGAGACTGAAAATGTGATGTGAAGGCAGAGGAGCATAGCCCGTATACGTGCGCCCAGTACGGGCCGTCCGCTCGGTGTCAAAGGAACAACATTCCTAGACCAGTGAAGCGCACAGGTAGGTATCACGTCAAAAATGAAAGAAAGGTAAAGTTCACAGGTGGAGGTGGTGCACGGACCGATGACATCAAGTGGAACAACATTGGTACAATGAATATCTCTCAAAAGGATAGAAAAATGTGCACATGTTTTAGAATTTAACTAACCAAGGAAACGTGAGTTATGTGTGACCAAAGTTTATCCCACTGAAATTCATATTCGAAAAAGAAAATCAGGGTTATAATTTTTGAATTCACGCAACTTCTGTTTTGTTGGTTAAATTGATTATCAAAGTTTGGTTTGAAAATGCGTACACGTCATATCCACCGGAATGAAGAGAGTAGTAAAGAAAATACATCGAGGTGTTGATACTTTATAAATTGTCCTTTTGTGCTAAAACAAACCCCCCTTTGTCTCCCCTCCAAGAAAAGGCGGCTAGGGTTTCTGCCTTCCGTCGGCGGTGCCGCCGATCTCTCACGTCTCCTGTGGCCTTAGGGCCATGGGTGCACGGTGGATCTCGACCCTTGCCGGCGGGAGGGTTTCGTTTTCAGGTGCTTTTTTCAGGTTTTGTTAGGGTTTGTGTCCTGCTTAAGAAGATGAGACGGCGACGACTTCTTCAAGATGGAATAAGGTTCTCCCCGTCTAGCCCCTGCCCTGATGGTGTGCCTAGCATCGTCGGAGGGCGTGTGGAGGTGTGTCTCCGGCGGATCTCCTGGGATTCGGTCGGTGTTTGTTTTTTGTGGATCCGTTTGGATCCGGTCTTTGTTCGTCTTAGTTCATGTGTCTTCAGGTTGGATCCTTCCAATCTAAATCTTCTCTTCATCGGCGACCGTTGATGTTCTGGTGTGTTGGTCCTAAGAGGCCTTAGCACGACGACTTCCCGACTGTCTACTACAACAAGTTGTGCCCGGCTCCAACGAGAGAGGGATGATGACGGCAGCGCGTCTTCGGCTCGCTCCAGTGCTTGTAGTCGTCGCTAGGTGGTCTATGAATCTGGATGTAATTTTCATTATTTTTGGTGTTTATTGTACTATCATGATTGAAAATGGATAGATCGACAGTTTTTCGCAAAATAATAATAATAATTCCTTTTGTGCTTCATTTTATTTTGTATTTTGTCTTATTACTTGACGGATCACTATATGAATTTTGATCATTTTGCACCACTTTTTAGAACCAAATTCTGATATGTTCCACATTTAATTTTTTGTAGTGGATCTTAGGCATACTCGGTCAAACGTGTAAGGTACATGATTCAGTCGGTCGAGGGCACCGACCAAATGATTAGATGTTTGTATGTTGAGTGAACATACTACTTGCTCCGTAGACAAGCGTGTATGTTCCGTGCAATTTGTTCAACGGGTATGGTGCTCCGGTGGAGTGTTTTTTGATTGGGCTCCATGCTCCGTCTGATTGGGCTCTTTGATTGGTTCAGCCTCATATCCCCTAAAACAGCCGGCGGCCGTCACAGCCTGGTTGCAGAACTGGCGCCGCAAATTGCATACAAAACAGCTGACGGAAATTCACAAACATATCATGTGAAGACGACGTCTTCAGTCATCTAAGTAGTCCAAGTTGGACATTTGGTAATTGGTACCTTCTCCACTCGAATAATTCAGTACGTATATGAGGTCCATTCCATGTCTTTTCGTCGAGCAAGATGCCTATTTCTCCGTCATTGCATTCTCTCGTCTGTGGCGGCCAAATTAGTGTTTTGACCCTTTTGCGAAAGTTGAGCCAGATCTGACCCTTTTTCTATCGTCGGGTCGATGGCGGTAGGGTATAACTGCCTACCGCCGAGGCCCATGATGCTAGGGCTGACGGCAGAGATAGACGGCCGTAGGTCGTTGCTGACGTGGACGAAGAGTCTACCGCCAGACACGATGGCGGTAGGTTGTTATACCCTACCGCCCCACGTGGCTTATAACTGTTCGAACCCTAATGCCGAAGTCGATGGCGGTAGGGTATAACAACCTACCGCCGGGAGACTCGGCTGTAGGGTCGACGACAAAGACTTGTCGGTAACGAGATTGAACTAGGTATGACGATGCCAACGATCAAACCTCTGGCAAGTAACATACCGATGACAATGGGAACAACGTATGTTGTTATGCGGTTTGACCGATAAAGATTTTCGTAGAATATATAGGAACCAATATGAGCATCCAGGTTCCGCTATTGGTTATTGACCGGAAGTGAGTCTCGGTCATGTCTACATAGTTCTCGAACCCGTAGGGTCAGCACGCTTAACGTTCGATAACGATCGGTATTATGAGTTTATGTATTTTGATGTACCGAAGGTTGTTCGGAGTCTCGGATGTGATCACGAACATGAAGAGGAGTCTCGAAATAGTCGAGACATAAAGATTGATATATTGGAAGGCTATGTTTGGACACTGGAAAGGTTCCGAATGGTTCGGGCATTTTTCGGAAGTACCGGAGGTTACTGGAACCCCACGGGGAGTTAATGGGCCTTAATGGGCCATGGTGGAAGAGAGGAGGAGGCGTCCAAGGTGGGAGCGGCCCCCCCCCCCCCCAAGCCCAAGTATTTGAAAAAATGTTGATATCTATATAAAAATATTGAAAAAGTATTTGAATTTTCTTTAAAAAATATTTAAAAATGTTGAATGTGTATATTTAAAGATGTTGAACAAGTATTTGAAAAAAATGTTGATCATGTATAAAAAATGTTGAATAGGTGTTGTAAAAAAAGTTGAACAATTATCTGAAAAATGTTGAACAAGTATTGAAAAAGTGTTGATCCGGTATATAAGAATGTAGAATAAAATAAAAAAAATAAATAAAGTATAAAAATAAAAAGAAACACAAAGAAACAAATAAAAGAACGAACGAAAGAAATAAAAAAAATTGAAGATAAAAAGAGGCACACGGCCGCCTTTATATTTCAAAACAGGCGGTAGCCTGGTTAACATAACATAAGACTAGTGAAGTGCACCATGGTGCGACGTCACTAGAAAAGCAGAGCACAGGGGGTGGGGGGTAGATTAAAGGGGAGTAAGGACTATCCAGAGAGGAAATTGCCCCAGAACATAAGATCTTCGTTGTCTTGCTGCCTGGTGGCTCTGCAGCACCAAAGGCGTAGCAAGTCAGCAACGTGGAACCTGATGTAGAGGTCCGTCCACGATCGTGAGTTGAAGATGCGGTCGTTACGCGCCTGCCACAGGGTGATAGCACACGCAGCAAAGGCCACGTTCCATTTACGTTTGAACTCCAACTGAGGAGCAGCTTGTTGAACAAAAGATATGAGGTCAGTTGATCTGCATGCCAAGGGGGCCAAAAGCAGGCGGTTCCAGAGGGCCGACGCCGCCCGGCACCGTAGAATAATGTGATGTATTGATTCTAAGGCAGGGCATAGATCACAATCCGCAGTTGGGGCGATAGTCGTCCACTGTTTCTTTACCATGTTGCTTCTGGTGTTGAGTCTGTCCCAAAAAGCCAGCCATAGGAAAGTTCGGTGCTTCATAGGGATCAGCGCATCCCATACCCAGGGGTGGAAAGCACATCTGACACCTCGGAAAGAGAGCAGCCGGTAGAAAAAACCTGCAGTGATCTTCTTCTGAAAGAAATAATGTAGAATGAAAAAAAACATGAAAAAAACAAGAAACCTAAAGAAAAGCGAATTACAATAACAAAAAAGGAAAGCTGGAGAAAAATACGAAAAGTAAACAAAAACAAAAGAAACGAAAAATAGGAAAAAGAAAAGGTGAAAAAGAAAAGCTTCGGTCAACTAGAGTGCGATTCCTATGTAACTACGAAGTCAACAGTGGCGTAGTGGCTAGTAGCTCTGCGCATCCTGGGAACGATAGTTTTGAATCCCCTCGCGCCCTCATTTTCTGCGCCGGGCTCCCGTCCAGAGACCCTATTTGACGCACTATGCGCATCAAACTGACCAGCTAAAATATACCGCCTAAAAAGAAAAACGCGAAAATATACTGCCCATTGCAAAGTACTCTAGCGTCCAACTTACTGAAGCTAGCCGGCTACTGTTCTTGTTTTTTAGTTGCTAGTCACTACTGTTGTGAGTGAGTTTTTTAGTCATTTTATATAATCAGTTTTTTCAGAAAAGGAAGAAAAATAAAGTGAATATTCATATTTGATAACAATTTTTTAAAAATGGATTGTTTTAAATAATATCTTGAATTGTTTTAAAAACTTTTGAACAATTTTCAAATTTTAGAACATTTTCGAAAAGTTCCAAGTATTATATAAACATATATATTTTTTAAATATTGCTCTAAATCCTATCTTGTTTATTCTTTTTATTCACTATATCTCTTGTAAGTTTTCCTACTTTTTCTTCTCCTTTCCTTTTTTTTTATTTTCCCACGTATGTTTATGTTAATTCAGCAAATACATGAACCGAGAGAAGATTGGTGATCAATCACTATCCATGCATGTTTGACAGTAATGCAAGATTCAATATTTCATATCACGAAAACCCATACCTCTTAGATGTTTTGCATTTGTCATGACATCTCAAGAGACCCAGCATGGTTCCCTCTTCCATGCTTGCTCCCCCACTAGAACTATCGAATTATGGAAGTGATATTCTCACACAAACACAAGCCCCTTCACGGACTGAAAGAAGCCATGTAATATACTAACATAGCCTGCAACAGTAGTAGGTGGGTGTTTTTTGAGTGGCATTAGCTGGTTTTCCAGAAACACTACCGAAGTTGTTGTTTCTAGTGGCAATAAAAATAAAAAATAAAAAATAGTTAGTTTCTAGATGCAATACTCTCAACACTGTATGGTAGGGTGACTATTGTCTTAATGTGTTCCAAAGCTTATGTAAGCAAGATGCTAGAGATTGGGGTGATCTCTAGTAAGCTCATGAATAGACTAGGAGTGTGACTTATATGCTCCACTCGAGGGGCCAGCCTTCGGCAGCCTAGTACTAGTAAGACATGTGGTGAAGCTTCATTACGCCAAACTGACAATTCAAGGCTTAGTCCATGGTTCAGTTATGAAGGAGTGTAGCTGCTTGCTCTAGGTGAAGTTCAACCTTAACAGGTCTTCACCGAAATAATGGTATATTGAAACAACAATAGGAACAGAGGACACAATGAGCCCTCGAGATCTGGTGGAGGATTGTTGAAATCTTAGGGTGGCCCTAGGGCCTATCTAACAATTTCTGAAAAATCTCTAAGGGCCCATTTGGGTTTAGCGGCACTATGTATAGTGGGAAGTTTTGTCCCATCCAAAAGTTGGAGAGGAGTTGGACCTTCTTATAATGGTTTCTCTTCCACATGACATGGAGGTTGAGAAGAGAAGAGGCCCTCATGCACTCCTCCTCCGCCGCCCGCCTCGCCTCTCCGCGCCGCGCCACGCCACGCGCCGCGGATTGCGGGAATGAGCCGAGCCGAGCTCACACCTACGCGCTTATTTTTGCCAGTCAGTAACGGAAAATTTTCTGACAGCTGGGCCACGATCTGAGACGTCAGATCGTGGGCTGTCACGGACTCGGACGTGGGTCGAGCCCACGTCTCTCCACGCGGCTGTGCTTATATAAGTGTGTGGTGGCTCCTAACCCTAGCCGCCACGAACAGATCACATCTGCTCCACGCGCGCGCTCACCGCCGTTCCTTTGCTGCTGCTGCTGCCACCAGTGACTCCATCCCGTCCGCCGCGTACATGGTCGACGGGGGAGCAGGTCTCCGAAAGCCCACCTCTTTGTATCCTGTACGGGAGAGGGGCGAATAGGTTTTTGGGAAGCGACTACGCGACTGCTCGCCTCCGATCCACTACTTCCTCTACGTCCGCGTCATCTTCATCATCACCATGTCGCAGTCCGACACCGACCGTCTCGCTGCCGAGAAGTTTGAGGCTGACAAGAAGGCCGCCAAGGACGCTGCTGCCGCCACCGCCGTCACGGCTTCTGCATGGCTTACTCGAGGGCATAACTCGTTTACCCCGCTCCTACTGTTTTAGTCATGCGAGCGTTATACGTAGATCTTTCTGCAATTAGCGTAGTATGTGCTTGCATGATTGACTATCAGTATGCGATTATTTGTGTTAATGTCATGCTAGTGATTTACTCGTGGATTAAGTTTATCAAAAAGTTGCTTATTTACTCAACATACATTAACATTTTCATACCACAAATCGGGTCATTTCTTTCTTGAGAAAGAGTTTCACTGGATCTCTTCATCGCTTCTCCTTTGTCTCTCATGGATTTACTCATCGACATGCGCTGATGTCTCAAGGTTTCCAAATGGCTGACATGTACGGTACGTTTACGTTCACTACAATTTCTTTTGGGTAAACGACTGCAAAAAAGAGGCAGTTGCATCACATCTGGTGTGCAAGACTGCAAGAGCACCCCGACTCCATATACAGTCGTGTGGCTAGCATGCAACCTAGGATGCCATTTGTACCGAATAGATAGAGACAAAGACGCGCGTCTCCATCCGTATCAAATGAAGGCAGGCCCTCGTCGCAGCTCCACCACACGCACGCACGCACGTACGTAGACGGGCTGGCACACTCCAGTCCCCGTACATGTGTTGCACACGACACGGCCCGGCCCCTCCAAATCCACAGCCGGATAGCACCTGACGTACGTGCGTGCTCCCACGCCCCTTGCTTAGGCACTAAGCATACGGCCGGCCATCGGCGACCTCTGCCCGCGTCGCCAAGTGCTCGACACGGAGCTCGCGGCCCCGCGCACGCGCGCAGTGCGCGTGTCACCGCGCAGAAGCGCTGCATTATTACGCGCCCCGGCCCGGCCCGGCGCGCGTAGTTGGTCTCCTTCCATCCATCACATCGCGCCTTTGGCTTTGCCTCGCCCTACCCTGGCTCGGGCCGATCCTCCCTCCAAAGAGAGATCGGCGCGTACAGGGAAAGAGGAGAGGCCAGAGGTGCATGCACATGAAAACGGCACGCAGATCCCGCCGGGGATCTCCCTGCGCTGCTTTCCTCTCGTCTCATGCATGGAGGGTCAAAGGCTCCTCAAAGCTCCATCTCCATTGGCGCTCCGGCTCCGCCCTTCTTCGTGGCGTGTTCGACGACCGGCCTAGTGGTGGCGGTTCGTGGTAGGGCTGCTCTGCCGTACGGTCCGCACTGTGTTGCACTGTGTGTCGGGTGGTGGGTGTAGACGTGTAGTAGGTCCGCTACACCGCTACAGCGCCTTGAAGCGCAAATCTGAAGCCGATTTATCTGAATCCCGATGCATGTGTGTGCAACTCTCATGGTAGGCTAGTTGGTAGCTGCTGGCTGGGTGATGCCATGCGGGTCGGGTGGGGGAGCGAGGGCATCCAGTACTTTAGATTCGGCGGGGGGCCCGTGGAGATTCGCGCTCGTACGAGACATCCACGGCCACGTGTGGTGGATATATATACTGGCAGGGAATGTAGATTCACATGAGTGCCATGCCTTTGTCACGAGCCCTGTGATGTCGGTCGGTCGGTCGATGGATTGATCGGCTCGATCACGCGATCCTTGGCGCTAGTACGTTCAGGTCCAGCGGGCCAGCACCCCACCACGACCTGCTCTGTACTCCTACCTGTTAGGCAGCGAAATCCTCGGAAATTCTATTCTACCCACCCAGCCTCAGCAGTAGTACCATGTACAGTACAGGCGAGCCGATTTAGCGTTAAGAAAAATCTGTTCACCACTAGTCGAGCTGTTTCATGGCCGGCCAAAATTATCATCTGCCGAGCTGTTCCATGGATTAACAACGTCAACGTCACAAGTAGCGATCGTGTGTGCACCACTAGTAGGCTGCATGGCCCAGCACAAAGAGACAATGATGAGCAATCAGGCAAGACCCCATTGGCTTGCACACAGCAAAAAAACAAGTTACTTGTTATGTTAGGTTTGTTAAATCGACCGGTCCATTCCTACAAAAGCTCCTACCATAGGAGAGGCCTTTGCTTCCATCATCATCATCTCCCTTCCTACAGCGCCAGTGAAAGCCGATCGATCAACGTGCACCTAAGAAAGAAGAAACCGCCAAGGAAGAAAACCCGTTGATTAATTAACACCAAACCTTTCCAATCACTCATGCATGCTCAGATTAAGACCGGTATATAGTCCGTCATGTGTGTCTCAGTGTGTGCACTCTGCTTGTGTGCGCATACAGCAAAAGAGTGCCCCGTAAATAAAGCCGGATTCAGTGGATATATACACGCCATCAAATTTGCTTTCAGCTGCTCCGGAGACGAGTCAGAGGCCGGATTTCAAGTTGCTTATTAATTCCATGACGAATGCCTTGCTTCATTTACTTACTTTCGGTTTTGCATAAGCGAATGGTGGTGTGTGTTGTCTTTCTCCCTGCCCTAGTTGAGAATGGTACCTAATTTGTGATATCGTCACAGAACCTATCCGGATACTGCATGCAGAGGAACTACTACACTTATTTACTCCCCCAGTTGAGAATTACTCCCATAGATCATGCGTTGCATCTAGCTCCCTCTTGCATCCACGTCACTCAGCATATACTCCTATATGTCAGCCTTCCTCCAAATGGAAACCATAATTTTGTATACTCTTTTTCTTCGAGTCCATGGTTAGTCGACAACATGCGTAGACGACTGTCATATCAATATAATGGTTGAGGACGGCATAAGCCCGCCGTTGCACCGTCAAAGAACACATGCGTAGACTCTACGGCCGGTGACCGCGCGCTCGACATCTTGTCCCTCCGTTACAGGCGTGCCAACCGGTTTCAGCGTCTCAACTGTAAGTCCAAACCGATTTGACAGAACTTTTAAAAAGAGAAAACACAAGCAGCTTGATTTGATCTCAGCGATCGCGATTTGGTGGTACATCATACTAGTTAACATGTCGTCAAACGTGTGTCGCACTAAGTGAAGACCGTCATCCAGCGCAAGTCATATCACACGATCGATTTTTTCCAACACAAGGATCACGCAGGGGCAGAGGTCTTCTTCCCCCAGATTTTCCGCCTGGGCGTCGAGACTCACGTTGAAGAAATGCTCCGGCTGTCCATTTGAGTCGTCAACATGGTTGTTGACAAGCCATTCACAAAGGTGCATCTGCTACCGACTCGTTGTATATCCATATTGTACACCGATATACGATCTTTACCAGCTTTATCATCACTTAGTAAAACTCGATCGTGACCGTGTATCTCTCTCTATGTATACGATGGCTACAGCGGCAGGAAAAAACTTGATAGTGCTATTCCAGATGCTCTAGGGCGAGAGGCCAGCGTCTGCGTCAGGAGGAAAGGTTGTCCTCGGCATTGGCCGCCGGTGCTAGGGCTTTAGCCGTAGCCACCTTGGGTCCCGGCGCATGGACTTCCTTGGAATTATGCAGCCAGGACCCCGATCAAAGGACCACGGGCCACCACGCCAGCTTTAGGATAGATCACGGTAGATTTGATTACGTACGTACTCTCATGGACCGACGGACGCGCAAAGCTTTTTTCCCTACTCGCGAGCCGTCCGGCCTCGATCCGACGGCTCGGATCGCGCCGGAATATGGTCCACGCGGGGACGCTCGTGCTGAGATCTCTGTCGCCGATCCAAAGGCGAGGGGTGGGGAAAGCGAGAGATCGCGTTGCAGGTTGGTGGAGAGATCGAACGTATCGCAATAATTCCGCAGCGTGTCGGTTTGGCCCCGGGGTGTAGGGTACGTAGCGCGCGCCTTGTCATGCACGTAGTTGACCGGGCTGCGGTGCGGCGCGAACCGAGCTGCACGCACGCGAGATCGGCACGGAGATGTACCGTCGGTTGCATGCGGCAGAAGCAAGTCTGCGGCCGGCCACTTGGATTGGATGTCGCACCGGCACGATGGTTCCTTGGGACAGCCACAACCGGACAGCGCGGTCGGTGGTGGTCGATCGACTTTGGTGAGGTGAAACGCCCGTTTGATGTCACGGTGATGGTGTGCTCGGGCAGGCGTTCTTCGCGGGCTTTTCTTCTTCTTTGGCGGCGAAGCAATACCTTTTTGATGTGTAGTGGGGCTGTTGCCAATTGGGCATGCATGCTATGCGCGGAATAAAAACGAATGAAATGCGCTCTCTTTTCCACTTGGGTTTTAGAGTTTTGCGGGAAAGGGAAGGGAATAGATGTCAATTTACACCATAGCATACCTGGCATAACATTGTTTTTAACCACAGTACAATCGCAGATCCAACATACTTGGCATAACATTTACTTTTACCACAAAACTCAATGGGCGACCGCTACACGTCCATCGACTGATTTTCTGATTTTATCCGTCGCCTTAACGGCCGTTGGATGCCCGACCTGATAGTCGCCCGATCTACTGTCCGTGCCCCGCATGCCCACTAATTATTTCCGCAACAACCGCTCTGTTGCAGAAACAATAGCACTCTTTCCCCCGACCCCAAATTTGCGCCCCGCGCGGTTTCCCGACAAGAACATTTCCTGTAACAATGCTCTTGTTGCAAGATCTGGTCTTCTCTGATTTTCTGTAACAAGACCTTTGTTGCGAAACCTCATCTTCTACAATTTTCTGCAACAATACTCATGTTGCAAAACCTCCTCTTCTTTAGTTTTCTGCAACAAGACCCTTAGAAAAAATGCAACAACATCTCCCGCCGCGTCTAATTTTCTGCAACAACAATTTTCACGCGTCCAATTTTCTGCAACATTTTTCACGCGTCTAATATTCTGCAAAAAGATCCTTGTTGCAAAAATTGCAACTACGTCTTCCGTTGCGTCTAATTTTCTGTAACAAGACCCTTGTTGCAAAAATTAAAACATCTCCGCCACATCTAATTTTCTGCAACAGGACCCATGTTGTAAAAATTGCAAAGACTACATATATGTTTCTCTGAAATTACAAACTGGATAACTGCATGAGCTACAGAAGCTTTTGACTAAAAAATAATAATCAGAAAACACATCAATCCTGCATCACTAGTTTCCTGCATCACTAACTTCCGGGTGAAAATGCTACAGAAGTTTTGAGCTACAAACATTTAGACAAGCAACACATCAAGGGGATAGTATGAGCTCCAGCAGCGCATCTGAAAGTCAAATAAAAAATTATGCAACACTAGATCTGCTACACCCAAATGCCTACTGCACATCTACACCATCTATAACATCTACTTCGTCCGCCTAGGTGGTGACGGCGACAACGTCTCCCTATGACGGAGCACCGCTACGATGAGCCGCGTAGCCACCGGGGAGCAGGGGATAACCATCATCACGGTCGGCCAGTAAAAAAGGGGGGGAGAAGGAAGCAACGCGGCTACACTTGCTTGTGTCGCCGTCATCCACGGCCGACCCCAAAGCCGTCGTCGTCGCCACCGCGCGCTGGATGCGCCGCGGTCGCCCCACACCGTGCGCCGCCGCCGCCCCCTGCTCCCTCCCAAATCCCACCGCTGTTGCCGTCCGTCCTAGCCACCCACACGAGTCAGCTGAGTTGCGGGCGTTATCCAGTTGCACAAATGAGTCCTGAAACAACAGGTAAGTTCCAAAAAAACGTCCGCGCATGAGGCGGAAGCGGGGACAATCTCGTCCGTCTGATCGACAGACGATCCAACGGACGCGGAGCCGGCGGACGCGTGAGCGTTACTAGTCGGTTGAAGGTAAGCTTTATTCGGGATCCCACATACTTGGCCTAACATTCATCTATTCCCTTCCCTTTCCCGCAAAATTCAATTTACTGGAAACATACTTGGCATAACAATTTCTTTTACCACAGTATAATCACATATCCCACATACATGCACATGCACTCACACAGATGAACGCGCACACACATCCTATTTCTTTTTTTTGGGATCGCACATCCTATTTCTACGAGCACATCCGAAATATTAAACCGGCATCACAGTTTTAAATTGACAAAATCACCACATGTGCCACGTAGTTGATGGAAATGTCTTCTTTCACTGAACGAATATCTCCGGAAAGCCTGAAATAAATACTTGTCATAGCATTTAGTTGAGGAGCACCATGCACTTCTTAGTGTCGTCGTATATTTCTTTTTTTTAAATACAGCAGATGCAAGCGCTCATATACACGTGCATACACTCACCCCTATGAACGCACACACGCACACCCTACCCCTATCATCACCTCCGAGAGACTAAGCCGGCATATCATCTTGAAATTTAAGAAGTCATCATAGACACCTCATCATCGATGGAACGTCTACTCCCACTAAATGCACATCAAAAGAAATTCTGAAATAAATCCAGAAATAAATACGAGGATCAGGACTTGAACCATGTCCCTTTGACCATCCAACCAGAGGTTGGTTCGCGTCGTCGTATATTTCTCTACTTTTGTTTTTATTACGAATAATGATGAACTGGGGATCTACTAAAACGAAATACGTAAAGCACGGGAGGTACTTCAATCGTGTCCCTTTGAGCGCCATTTTTTTCCACAGGAAAAGATGCAGGTACGCACAGCAGAGACAAGAAAGTACCAATACCCAAGCTCCGATTCGAGCAGAGAAAGCCAGACCACGCCAAATCCAACCAAATACGCGGATAAGCAAAATTTTACTCGCCGACCGCGGTGTTTTGTCCAATCCAATCCAAGATTAAACAACCAAACCATTAATTAACAAGATAGCGTGGTGTGGTGTGGCAGAGCATCTCCGCTTAGGTAGAACCATTTCCGTTTCGGGTTCCAACAAACGCCAGTGGCAGGCGCACGGCCGGACCGCGTCGCCGCCGGGCGCGCCGGGCCACAGACCGACGGCGCGAATTCCTCCCGGCTTTGTTTTCCTTTTCTCTGGGACTGGGAGAGGGACGGCTTTTGCCTAGCGCCCTCTGGCCGCAGATTCCGTGCGGACGCGGTGCCCGTCGATCGATTCCCACCGGAAACCGAGCGAATCCGACGCCTTTTCTTCCGTTTCTTTTTCCCGTGGCCCGTTCGGGTGGGGCTGTCGCTGCTCTTTTTTTTTTTGATACGTAAACAACTTTATTTCTCAAATAATAGCGAGATCGTTTACAATTTGGTGAGAAACAAAGTCGGTTACCACATCATCCCACACACTAGATGATCTAAACGTAAGAGCATTTTTTTGCTATGGCATCGGCAACAGCATTAGCTTCTCTACAGCAATGGATCACCTCCACTTTAGAGAACTCAGCCCCCAACTGCCTGCACTCCATATATATAGACACATCATGGTCTAAGTAAACCTCCTGGTTAATGATCTCCACCGCATTTGAGCTATCTGATTCCAGAATAATGGAGTTGCATCCAATATTTGCTGCCAAGATCAGACCATTACGAAGAGCGACCAGTTCTGCCGAGTCAACTGAGCTAACATGCGATATAAACCAAGATGCTGCTGCTATGTATTCTCCTTTGTCATCGCGCGCTACTGCCCGTGCCTCCGGACAAGTTCTCTGAGTAGAAGGCTGCATCAACATTTATTTTTACACTCCCTCTTGCCGGTTTTTTCCACATATGATCACGTTGCCGGGCTTGTAGTTATGGGGTTTCAGCCCGCACAAAGTTAGTGGTCAGAACCTTGATCGAGATTCCAGTACGTTCCGGCGATCTGATCTCTTCTCCTTTTGCATGTTGCCTTCGTTGCCACCATATGTACCAGCTACCCACCGCCATGAGCTCCGCCAAGGGGAGGTCGCCCACCATAGCCTGGCGTCTCATGAGAACCTCCATGGTGATTGCACCTGATCGGTCCACCGCAACGGCGCGTTCTACTTCTTCCTTTACCCTAAGCTGGGTCCATACATCCAGGGCTCTTTGGCATGTAAACAAGCAATGCTGGGAGTCCTCCATACCTACTACACAAATCGGGCATTGTGCTGATGTTGGTATGTGTCTTCCTGCCAATGTGCCTCAACACGGTAGGACGCCCTTGAGAACTTTCCAGGCAAAGTGTTTTATTTTCCCAGGAATCCGCATCCTCCAGATGTGTTTCCAAATATCATTTTCACGATGACTTCCCTGCCTATCCGTCCTGTTCCACTGTTTTCCATATTGGTGAGCGAACTCAACATGGTACGCTGATCTAACTGAGAACGTTCCTGATTTTGTGTGGTGCCAGGCTATGAAATCATCCACCATGTCTACCCGAAGTGGGATTTGCAGAATTCTGTAGACATCAACCGGATTGAAAACTGAACGCACCAGCTCTTCATCCCACTTGCTTGAATATGGGTCTATCAATTCTTCTACCTTTCCCAACATAGTGGCTCCTCTGGGGGTGATAACTTTTCGTGTCTCGCTCATTGGAATCCAAGGGTCATTCCAAATATTTTATATGTGAGCCTTTGCCAACCCATCAAATACATCCTCTTTTAAAAGTTTGTATACCCATCACAATGCTCTGCCAAGTAAAAGAGGAACCTTTCTTTGGACCCGCATTAAGTATGTTACCATCCGGATAATATTTTGCACTAAGGACCTGTGCACACAAAGATTCAGGGTTCTGAAGTAGTCGCCAACACTATTTTGCTAGTAAAGCAAGGTTGAAACTGTGAAAGTCTCTAAACCTCATCCTCCATTCTTCTTTAGTATACACATCTTCCACAATGCAAACCAATGCATCTTCTTCTCCTCATTATCTCCACACCAAAAGCTTTAAAACTGCTCGACGGCCGATCGGACGGACGGATGCGCGCTGTCCCGTTGTATTTTGGCCCACGGTCTCTGGCACCCGTTCGGCCAGGTGGCTCGCCATTGAAAGATCACAGGGCGCGAGCGACGAGTGGCCGGTGTTTTCACAGGAAAGAGGCCGCTACAGCGGTGAGGAGGCCCAGCCGTGTGGTACCACGGAATTTTCTATATCTTCTTTTTTTGCTACCACGGAATTTGCTATATCTAGTCCCTACTAAAAAACGAAGAAAAGAAATATAATCTATGCATCAAACATCATAACAGTACAAAGAATATATAAAGTAGGAGTAATAGAATTGCATCCATGTCATATCCCTCCTAGCGACGACTACATGCACTGTATCCAACCGAAGGCAACATCGTCATTGTCTCTCCCTCATCCATGCTGGACAAACCTTGTTGTAATGACAGTGGGAAAGTCGTCATGCTAAATACCCAAAGAATCAGTGTACCAGAGCAACAACCGTTGCCGATGAATAAAAGCGTAGATCGAAAGGATTCAACATGTAGACCACACGAACACAGACAAGTGAAGATCAGATGCAAGCAGGTCCACCGAAGACAAAACACCAGCGAAATCCCGTGAGACCTGTCAGGGACACACCTCCACATGCCCTTTGGTGACAATAGACGCACCCGGGACAGGGACTAGGCGGGGAGAAACTTATTTCATCTTTAAGGAGTCGTCCCCGCCTTACCTTTTCGAGCAGGACACACGCTCTAAAGAAACTTAAGAAACACCTAAAATGCAGTAGAAGCCCTCCCGTCGGCAAGGGTCGAGATCCATCGCGCCTCCATCGCCACAAGAAACAATGCAGATCAACGCCGATAGGAAGTAGTCCATACTGGTTTATTTATATTTTAACATGAAAGCATACCATTTCACCATGCAATATGCGTGGGGTAAAAACTAAACACTAATATGCATAGAAAAAGGCTCGTCTCAATATGCAAACATGCATTGAGAATTTTTATTCTATTGTGCTATTTATATTTGCTAAATTTCACTAGTTCTCATGCTCTTACTCAAATTAGTCATGTTGCAAAAAAAATTATCATGTAACAACTTGGGGGTATCATCTAGTAAGTGAAATACCCGCTTCGACCAACCGCAAAAGATACGATGGAAAAAGAACTTCAGGCTAAAACATATAGTGTCATCGACGAATCAACACACCTTTTTTTGTTGTTAATTTTGCCTTTTTGTTACACTTTTTGGGGGTCTTCACTTAGCATCGTTGTTTGCCATTTGGTGGTTGCAACAACTCGCAACTTTGCAAGTAAGAGCTGCATGTACGATGGTTCAAAAATATCTCCATGTACGGCCGTTTTAGCTGCATTGCTCTATTGAAAGTTGATGTCTACTACACAACCTTCTTCTTGTAGACGTTGTTGGGCCTGCAAGTGCATAAGTTTGTAGGACAGTAGTAAATTTCCCTCAAGTGGATGACCTAAGCTTTATCAATCCGTAGGAGGCGTAGGATGAAGATGGTCTCTCTCAAACAACCCTGCAACCAAATAACAAAGAGTCTCTTGTGTTCCCAACACACCCAATACAATGATAAATTGTATAGGTGCACTAGTTCGGTGAAGAGATGAAGATACAAGTGCAAAATAGATAGTAGATATAGGTTTTTGTAATCTGAAATAATAAAAACAACAAGGTAGCAAGTGGTAAAAGTGAGCGTAAACGGTATTACAGTGATAGGAAACAAGGCCTGGGGTTCATACTTTCACTAGTGCAAGTTCCCTCATCAATAATAACATAGATAGATCATATAACAATCCCTCAACATGCAACAAAGAGTCACTCCAAGGCCACTAATAGCGGAGAACAAACGTAGAGATTATGGTAGGGTACGAAACCACCTCAAAGTTATTCTTTCGGATCGATCTATAAAAGAGTTTGTACTAGAATAACACCTTAAAACACAAATCAACCAAAATCCTAATGTCACCTAGATACTCCATTGTCACCTCAAGTATCCGTGGGCATGATTATACGATATGCATCACACAATCTTAGATTCATCCAACCAACACAAAGTACTTCAAAGAGTGCCCCAAAGTTTCTACTGGAGAGTCAAGAACGTGTGCCAACCCATATGCATAGGTTCATGGACGGAACCCGCAAGTTGGTCACCAAAACATACATCAAGAGGCACATGATATCCCATTGTCACCACAGATAAGCACGGCAAGACATACATCAAGTGTTCTCATAAAAGACTCAATCCGATAAGATAACTTCAAAGGAGAAACTCAATTCATTACAAGAGAGTAGAGGGGAAGAAACATCATAAGATCCAACTACAATAGCAAAGCTCGGGATACATCAAGATCGTGCCATAGAGGGAACACGAGAGAGAGATCAAACACATAGCTACTGGTACATACCCTCAGCCCCGAGGGTGAACTACTCCCTCCTCGTCATGGAGAGCGCCGGGATGATGAAGATGGCCACCGGTGATGGGTTCCTCCTCCGGCAGGGTGCCGGAACGGGGCTCTCGAGAGGTTTTTGGTGGCTACAGAGGCTTGCGGCGGCGGAACTCCCGATCTATCTTCTCCGTGGATGTTTTTAGGGTACGTGAGACTATATAGGCGAAAGAAGTCGGTCGGGAGGTGCTCGAGGGGCCCATGAGACAGGGGGGCGCGCCCTCCTATCTCGTGGAGTCCTTGAGTATCTTCTAACTTGAACTCCACGTCTCCAAGATGATATTCTTCCAAAAAATCATGTTGCCGAAGGTTTCATTCTGTTTGGACTCTGTTTGATATTCCTTTTCTTCGAAATACTGAAACAGGCAATAAAACAGCAATATGGGCTGGGCCTCCGGTTAATAGGTTAGTCCCAAAAGTAATATAAAAGTGTATAATAAAGCCCATAATAATTCAAAACAAGTAATATAATAGCATGGAACAATCAAAAATTATAGATACGTTGGAGATGTATCAAGCATCCCCAAGCTTAATTCCTGCTCGTCCTCGAGTAGGTAAATGATAAAAACAGAATTTTTGATGTGGAATGCTACCTAGCATGATTCTCAATGTAATTTCTCTTTATTGTGGCATGAATGTTCAGATCCAAATGATTCAAAATAATGTTCATATTGACATGAAAATTGTGATACTTCAAGCACACTAATCAAAGTAATCATGTCTTCTCAAAATAACATAGCCAAATAAAGTTATCCCTACAAAATCATATAGTCTGGTAGTTGCTCTATCTTCATCACACAAAGTATTTAATCATGCACAACCCCGATGACAAGCCAAGCAATTGTTTCATACTTTAATAATCTCAAACTCTTTCAATTTTCACGCAATACATGAGCGTGAGCCATGGACATAGCACTATATGTGGAATAGAATGGTGGTTGTGGAGAAGACAAAAAGGAGAAGATAGTCTCACATCAACTAGGCGTATCAACGGGCTATGGAGATGCCCATTAAGAGATATCAATGTGAGTGAGTAGGGATTGCCATGCAACGGATGCACTAGAGCTATAAATATATGAAAGCTCAACAAAAGAAACTAAGTGGGTGTGCATCCAACTTGCTTGCTCACAAAGACCTAGGGCACTTTTGAGGAAGCCCATCATTGGAATATACAAGCCAAGTTCTATAATGAAAAATTCCCACTAGTATATGAAAGTGACAACATATGAGATTCTCTATCATGAAGATCATGGTGCTATTTTGAAGCACAAGTGTGGAAAAAGAGATAGTAGCATTGTCCCTTCTCTCTTTTTCTCTCATTTTATTATTTTTTTCTCTTTTTTTTTCTTTGGCCTTCTTTTTCTTTTTGGCCTTTCTCATTTTTTTTCTCATTTTTTCTTTCTTTTTGTAAAGTCCGAAGTCTCATCCTGACTTGTGGGGGAATCATAGCCTTCATCATCCTTTCCTCACTAGGACAATGCTCTAATAATGAAGATCATCACACTTTTATGGATTTACAACTCAAAGCTAGAACAAGATATGACTCTATATGAATGCATCCGGCGGTGTACCGGGATATGCAATGAATCAAGAGCGACATGTATGAAAATTATGAAAGTAGCCTTGCCACAAATACGATGTCAACTACATGATCATGCAAAGAGCAATATGACAGAAGTAATGCGTGTCATATGAACGGAACGGTGGAAAGTTGCATGGCAATATATCTCGGAATGACTATGGAAATGCCATAATAGGTAGGTATGGTGACTGTTTTGAGGAAGGTAAATGGTGGGTGTATGGTATCGGCGAGAGTTGCGCGGCACAAGAGAGGCTAGCAATGATGGAAGGGTGAAAGGGTGCGTATAATCTATGGACTCAACATTAATAAAAAAGCTCATATACTTGTTGCAAAAATTTAGAAGTCATCAAAAACCAAAGCACTACGCTCCTAGGGGGATAGATTGGTAGGAAAAAAAACCATCGCTCGTCCCCGACCGCCACTCATAAGGAAGACAATCAATAAATAAAATTATGCTCCAACTTCATCACAAAGCGGTTCACCATACATGCATGCTACGGGAATCACAAACTTCAACACAAGCATTCTTTGAATTCATAATCACACAACTAGCATGACTTTAATATCACTACCTCCATATCTCAAAACAATTATCAAGTATCAAGTTGATCATAGCATCCAATTCACTTCCTATGAAAGTTTTCTTTCAAATTACCATGCTGTTTAAGACTCTCAAAATAATATAAATGAGGCATGAGAGACTAGCAATTTCTACAAAATATAACCACCGCCGTGCTCTAAAACATATAAGTGAAGCACTAGAGCAAACGAAAAACTAGTCCAACAAGATATAAGTGAAGATCAATGAGTAGCTAAATAATTATGCAACTATGTGAAGACTCTCTCTCATTAAATAATTTCAGATCTTGGTATTGTATTCAAGCAGCAAGCAAAACAAAATAAAATGGCATTGCAAGGATAGCACAACTCATGTGAAGAAGCAAATACTTAGGCTCAACCGATACTAACCAATAGTTGTTGAAGAAGAAAGGTGGGATGCCTACCGGGGCATACCCAAGCTTAGATGCTTGAGACTTCTTGAAATATTATCTTGGGGTGCCTTGGGCATCCCCAAGCTTGAGCTTTTATGTCTCCTTAATTCCTCTCATATCATGGTTTCTCTTTTTATCAAAAGCTTCATTCACAACAAACTCAATAAGAACTCGTGAGATATGTTAGTATAAACCAATGCAAAACCTAATCATTTTCTACTGTAACAAATCACTTAAATTATTATTCAACATTGCATACTAAAGCCTCTGCATATTTAATACTCCTATCATCAAATAGAATCATTAAACAAGCAAACATATGCAAACAATGCAAACATAACAGCAATCTGCCAAAACAGTACAGTCTGTAAAGAATGCAAGAGTATCAATACTTCCCTGACTCCAAAAATTATGAGCTAAAATTCCCACTGTAATAAATTTATCAGAGTTCAGTATGCAAAAAAGATTCAATGTTATTCCATTCTCTGACTTTTCTAGGGAATTTTTGCAATAGCAGTAAACTTTCTGTTTTCAAATGGCAACATGTATACTAGCAAAATAAACATGGCAAAGGCTATCCTTGACTTTTTTATTGAAACTAAAGAGGCAAAACATTATTCTAACTAACATCAAGTAAACACTAACAAAAGAAAATGACGCTCCAAGCAAAACACATATCATGTGATGAATAAAAATATAGCTCCAAGTAAAGTTACCGATGAACGAAGACGAAAAAGGAGATGCCTTCCGGGGCATCCCCAAGCTTAGGCTCTTGGTTGTCCTTTAATATTACCTTGGGGTGCCTTGGGAATCCCCAAGCTTAGGCTCTTGCCACTCATTATTCCGTAGTCCATCGAATCTTTACCCAAAACTTGAAAACTTCAACCACACAAAACTCAACACAAAACTCGTAAGCTCCGTTAGTATAAGAAAATAAAACCACCACTTAGGTACTGTAATGAACTCATTCTAAATTCATATTGGTGTAATATCTACTGTACTATAACTTATCTATGGTTCATACCACTTAATACTAGGCATAGATTCATCAAAATAAGCAAACAACACATAGAAAATAGAATCTGTCAAAAACAGAACAGTCTGTAGTAATCTTTATAAAACGTATACTTATGGAACCCCAAAAATTATGAAATAAATTTCTGGACCTGAGGAATTTGTCTATTAATCATATGCAAAAAGAATCAACCTAAAAGCACTATCCAGTAAAACATGGCAGCTAATCTCGTGAGCGCTAAAGTTTCTGTTTTTCACAGCAAGATCATATAAACTTCACCCAAGTCTTCCCAAAGGTTCTACTTGGCACTTTATTGAAACAAAAGCTATAAAACATGATTAATACAGTAGCATAATCATGTGTACACACAAAAACAGTAAGGATAAATATTGGGTTGTCTCCCAACAAGCGCTTTTCTTTAATGCCTTTTTAGCTAGGCATGATGACGACAATGATGCTCACATAAAAGATAATAATTGAAACATAACGGGAGCATCATGAAGCATATGACTAGCACATTTAAGCCTAACCCTCTTCCTATGCATAGGGATTTTGTGAGCAAACAACTTATGGGAACAATAATCAACTAGCATAGGAAGGTAAAACAAACATAGCTTCAAGATTTTCAACACATAGAGAGGAACCTTGACATTATTGCAATTCCTACAAGCATATATTCCTCCCTCGTAATAATGTCCAGTAGCATCATGAATGAATTCAAAAATATAACAAGCACCTAAAGCATTCTTTTCATGATCTACAAGCATAGAAAATTTACTACTCTCCACATAAGCAAAATTCTTCTCATTCAGAATAGTGGGAGTATCATAAGAGACTTGAACACTAAAAATTGTTTCCACATTAAAAGAGTAATGTTCAGAAATAGGGTAATCATAATCATGACAAGATTTGTAAATATAATCATCACTACTTTTTATAGCATGAGTTTCATCACAATAATCATCATAAATAGCAACTTCGTTCTCATCATAATCGATTGAAACCTCTCCCAAGATAGTGGAATCACTAAATAAAGTTGACACTCTTCCAAATCCACTTTAATATTCACCACAATAAGATTCAACATCCTCCAAAATAGTGGGATCACTACTTCCTAAAGTTGACACTCTTCCAAACCCACTTTCATTAATATATTCATCATAAGTAGGAGGCATGCTATCATCATAACAACTTTGCATATCAAAACTTGGGATGCTAAAAATATCATCTTCATTAAACATAGCATCCCCAAGCTTGGGACAAAAATTAATTTCAGCAAATATATTCTCAAATATTTCATCCTCATCAAACATAGCTTCCCCAAGCTTGGGCCCTTTCATATCATAAGCATAATCACTCTCATCGTTAAAAATATGGGTAGAACCAATAGTAAAACAATTATCATTATCACAATGATTAGTAGGAGCAACATCATTTGGGAGGGATACCTTTCTACCTTTGTTGCCCCTTCTTTTCCTTTTCTTCTTCACGTTATGTGTGGGTTCAACCTTCCTCTTTGAGCTCCTTATTGACGAGATTGGTTGAATAGAAAGCTCCTCCTCATTACCTGATTCATCATAACAAATAATAGGAGGATATTGGGAAGTCTCTTCCCTTTCATTAGTATTCTCATCATCTTCCATTTGCTTTCTTTTCTTTAGGTAATTGGCAATATAAGGATTTTCGATGCAATTCTCCGCACAAAAAATATAAATCTCTTCTAGATCAATATCAAGGAATTTCTTATGGGAAAATTCTGAAAGGTCCTTAAGTAAACGTTTCAATTCTTCATAACCCAAAAGTAACTAAGCTCATTGTAATGAGCAATGGAGATCAAATCATCACAATTTTTGGACACGATTCGATCATGAAACAATTTGCATAGGAGATGTAAATGACCACGTTCATTGCAAAGTTCAAAAGCACGGCAAAGGAATTTTAAATTTTCAGCACTCACATCTAACCTTTCTTGCAACCATTTAGTTTCTAAATGCTTATGCCTCTTGCAATAAATATCTTCTCTATTTGGTGTGTTATTGCAAACATGCACTCCACAAAAATTGACATGCTCATAAGATATATTTTCATCATGACTAGAGCAATCATCATTAGTACTATGGATATTCAAAGAGTTTATACTAACAACATTGAAATCATGCTCATCATTCAAAGATTTAGTGTCAAACATTCTAATGCATTCTTCTTCTAGCACTTGAGCACAATTTTCCCTTACATCATTCTCACGAAAGATATTAAAAAGACGAAGCGTATGAGACAAACTTAACTCCATTTTTTTGTAATTTTCTTTTATAAACAAAACTAGTGATAAAACAAGAAACAAAAGACTCAATTGCAAGATCTAAAGATATACCTTTAAGCACTCACCTCCCCGGCAACGGCGCCAGAAAAGAGCTTAGTTGACGGGGTGTGAGTGAGTGCCCTTTACCTAGCCTCCCCGGCAACGGCACCAGAAAAGAGCTTGATGTCTACTACACAACCTTCTTCTTGTAGACGTTGTTGGGCCTGCAAGTGCACAAGTTTGTAGGACAGTAGCAAATTTCCCTCAAGTGGATGACCTAAGGTTTATCAATCCGTAGGAGGCGTAGGATGAAGATGGTCTCTCTCAAACAACCCTGCAACCAAATAACAAAGAGTCTCTTGTGTCTCCAACACACCCAATACAATGGTAAATTGTATAGGTGCACTAGTTCGGCGAAGAGATGAAGATACAAGTGCAAAATAGATAGTAGATATAGGTTTTTGTAATCTAAAATAATAAAAACAACAAGGTAGCAAGTGGTAAAAGTGAGCGTAAACGGTATTGAAATGATAGGAAACAAGGCCTAGGGTTCATACTTTCACTAGTGCAAGTTCTCTCAACAATAATAACATAGATAGATCATATAACAATCCCTCAACATGCAACAAAGAGTCACTTCAAAGCCACTAATAGCGGAGAACAAACATAGAGATTATGGTAGGGTACGAAACCACCTCAAAGTTATTCTTTCGGATCAATCTATAAAAGAGTTTGTACTACAATAACACCTTAAGACACAAATCAACCAAAACCCTAATGTCACCTAGATACTCCATTGTCACCTCAAGTATCCATGGGCATGATTATACGATATGCATCACACAATCTCAGATTCATCCAACCAACACAAAGTACTTCAAAGAGTGCCCCAAAGTTTCTACCGGAGAGTCAAGAACGTGCAGGGGCGGAGCTGGAGCTCAAGTCACCCTGATGCACCCCTTTAACATGGCGTAAATTTTGTAAGCAACATTTAAGTAAAGGTATATTTTGTAACTTCTAGTATAGATTATCCGACATAATAATAAGATGGTGTATAAATTCAACAGTTACTAATTAAATTCTAACTATAAGGATGGAGGTAAGGCAAAATTACTTGGAAAAGATGTCTCTTGATTACCTTCGAACAGATTTGCTTCCTTGAGCATTGGTGACCTATCTCATCACTGAAGATTTCATCACCGAGGTGATTGTGCAAGTATATTCTTCAAATTAGGATGGTAAAGTTCTGTTAATTTCTTCTTGCTTGGATTATACTAAATCTAGTCTTCTTCCCAGTTTACATCTTCCAGAGCATTTCAAAATAGTGATTTTCTTTTGAGAAAAACCCTGTCCATAGGATAGCTGCATTTGACAAACAAAAAATAAAAAGTCACATGTGTGACATGGAAAATTGTAAGTTGAAATCCTAAACGATGCACATGTTTTGCCAAAAACTCGTATATATGAACGGAGTTTGATTTATCTCGATTCAAGTTCATGCAAAAATGTCAAAAATTAATAACCATTGTTTGTAGAAGTACTTGGAAACATTGAAAAAGGCAAGGGCGCTACCAGGAAGAAATTAGGGTATGTTGTAACCTGTAGATGGCAACAGAGCAAAAAGAGTAGGAAGTGCTGGCGTAGCTGCAGCGATCAGGGGATCGGTCTAGCCTATGCATCTGGGCGTTGCGTCAACGTTACGGCGTTGGCGTCGTGCCGATCACCGGCAGCTCCCGCAACTGCGATGCGCGGCGTGCTGAGTGGGTACTGCCGCCATTGGAGCGTCCATGGGGAACTAGGGATTGGGATTTGGGAACCTATATCGAACATGGGGAACAATCGATCGACCAACGCACGTATGGGCTGCGAACGCAAGATGCTGAGCCAAGTGGGCCTGGCCTGGGAGCAGGCGAGTAGATACGCGATCCTCGGCTGGAATTTCGTACCCTGATGCACCGGACACTGCCGTACCTGATGCACAGTCTTTCTTTAGATAGCACGTACGAGTAAAAATTAATTCGGACACTGATGCCTGTGCATCAGGGTAGGCCCATTGGGCTCCGCCCCTGAGAACGTGTGCCAACCCCGATGCATAGGTTCATGGGTGGAACCTGCAAGTTGGTCACCAAAACATACATCAAGAGGCACATGATATCCCATTGTCACCACAGATAAGCACGGCAAGACATACATCAAGTGTTCTCATAAAAGACTCAATCCGATAAGATAACTTCAAAGGGGAAACTCAATTCATCACAAGAGAGTAGAGGGGGAGAAACATCATAAGATCCAACTACAATAGCAAAGCTCGGGATACATCAAGATCGTGCCATAGAGGGAACACGAGAGAGAACACGAGAGAGAAATCAAACACATAGCTACTGGTACATACCCTCAGCCCCGAGGGTGAACTACTCCCTCCTCGTCATGGAGAGCGCCGGGATGACGAAGATGGCCACCGGTGATGGGTTCCCCCTCTGGCAGGGTGCCGGAACGGGCTCCCGAGAGGTTTTTGGTGGCTACAGAGGCTTGCGGCGGCGGAACTTCCGATCTATCTTCTCCGTGGATGTTTTTAGGGTATGTGGGACTATATAGGCGAAAGAAGTCGGTCGGGAGGTGCTCGAAGGGCCCACGAGACAGGGGGCGCGCCCTACAAGGGGGGGGGCGCCCTCCTATCTCGTGGAGTCCTCGAGTATCTTCTTACTTGAACTCCACGTCTCCAAGATGATATTCTTCCAAAAAATCACGTTGCCGAAGGTTTCATTCCGTTTGGACTCTGTTTGATATTCCTTTTCTTCGAAATACTGAAACAGGCAATAAAACAACAATATGGGTTGGGCCTCCGGTTAATAGGTTAGTCCCAAAAGTAATATAAAAGTGTATAATAAAGCCCATAATCATTCAAAACAAGTAATATAATAGCATGGAACAATAAAAAATTATCGATATGTTGGAGACGTACCAAAGGTATATGATCCAATTTTCAACCTTTTCTCTATAAAGGGAAAAGATGTAGAATCTAATGGTAAAAGCTTATGATTGAAATACTACAAATGTTTCATAGTGGAGTACGAAGAACGTACGAAATAAGTGGAGTTACTAGTAGTATGTAGGACAAGTCAAAGCATATGTTGATTTGGTGTAGGTAATAAATTAATTGGGTACAAATTCCATAAACTTCATTTCTTGTTGGCAACCATTGGCTAGTGTAGTTGTGGCAGAGGTTAGGCTATCGCAAAAGATGGCTTGTAACGTAAACTACATGCACAAAGATATAATTTTTGAAGTTTTCTTAGAACACCACTATTTAGAAAATTTTAGTTTTAAATATTGTTTTGTGTTTGGAAACAATTATTAATAAAGTTTTATGAACCATTCTCTTGGGGATTTTTCTGAGTTCTAAAAAGTTTACTCCAATGCTCTCTCTTATTTTTTTCCTTTAAAGAGAAACACCTGCTCCATCTTTTTCTAACATGCCTGTTTCGTGTAGGTCATACACCTTTCTTTCTTGGAGAGCTTGCTTACTTTCATATGCAAGATTTTTGATGTGTGATCCATATGCAAGAACGTTATCTTGCTGTGATCTACAACATTCATATGTTGACTAGTTTCTTTTAGAATCATGTATAGTTTACCTTTGGAACTTCCAGAAAATAAATTCATGTAAACTCATGCTAGAACCAAAATTGATACGTAAGCTTATATTCAGTCGGTAAACTAGCAAAGTTATTGGTGCTTACAGACTCGTATGAATTAAGTGTTCTCACAACGACTATTTTATCTATGACCATGCAAAGTGAAAAAGTGAATACAGTTAAAAACACTACAATCACCAAACACCTATTGTTTCTCCAATACTCCATAAGGTTAGTATCCAAAGCTTTGGTACTTCATATAACATGTTAAAAGATAGTAGTTTTTTATAATACATTTTATTTTCTTAATACATGCATCCAAGTGGAGGTTAAATTTATTTAGGGTTTAGAAGGCCACTTGAACCAAATCCGATTAGGCCATTTTATCATAAAACTACGGCTAGATCACAGTTTTATAGATTACACCAGTAATGGAGATATTTTGGAGATTCGATCCCAATCTTGAAAATAGATTTGCAGATAGAGCACGAACATCGCTAGTCCACACTTGATGTCACACAATGTTCAATGATGACGAGGTGGTGATCATCCCTAAAAACTTTGGTCTTCCAGATTTCTGAACACTTAGAAGGATGGTTGTGGTTGTAGTTGATGTACCTGGAGGGAGGCCATAGAGTTGACATCCTATAGAGCCTCAACGAAGGTGATGTTGGCTGGTCCTCCTGGTAGCACAATTAGCAAATGTGTGTGGGGAGGCGAATAAGAGTTGCACCACAAAATCATGCCACAACAGGTGCATGCAGAAGAGAGGAATGTGTTGGTGGTGAAGTAAGTGTGCTGCAAAGACAAGCTAACTATGGTAAAGGGAGAGAAATTGCTTGTAGTGGACTAGCCAAAGTTCTCCCAAACAATGGGGGCAAAAGTATTATCGTGGTTTGGAAGCTCACACAAGACAGTAATGAACATACCATGAGAAGAAAAGGAGACAAAAAGAAATGCATGTGCCACAAGTTGGGGACATTAGGAACGTGAAAGCACAAGTGCTCCCTGGGTGATTTTGGCAATTAATGTCAACATATCTCTTGTTGGACTAATATTTCTACCTAGTATATTTCAGATAAGTTCAACATTGGAGTGGCATGGACATGGATTGGACATGGACAAGAGGATGTGAAACGCCTTCAAGATGCTAAGGACAAACTTTGGCAAAAGCTCAAGACTCTACATTTTCATTTCAGTGATCCAAGATCACATTGAGTCCATAGGGAAGCCAATACTATTAAAAGAAGATGAGGTGTTGCTTAATGGCTTGCTTGCTCAAAGTGCTTAGTGATATGCTCCAAAGCCCTCAACCACTTTCTCATATCCAAATATGTCCTAATCCTAAAAGTCAAACTTGGCCCCACCGATTTGATCTATCGGGCGCCACCGAGTTCATTTGACATAGCCACTACCAAACCCTAATTAGTTCAGTCTCACCGATGGGATCTCGGTCTCACCGAGATGGGCTTGCAAACTTCCTGTTACCAATTGCAACAATTTCAGTCTCACTGAGATTGTGCAATCGGTCCCACCGAGTTTGCTTGACCAATACTTAGTTTGCTTAATACCAAAATTGGTCTCACCGAGTCTGAGTAATCGGTCAAACCGAGTTGAGGTTTTACCCTAACCCCTGCAATCGGTCCCACCGAGTTGACCTTGTCGGTCCCACTGAAAACTCTAACACTCACATTTTGACCTGAATCGGTCTGACCGAGTTTTACCATTCGATCCCACCAAGTTTGGGAATTTGTGTGTAACGGCTAGATTTTGTGTGGAGGATATATATACCCCTCCACCCATTCTTCATTTGTGAGGAGAGCCATCAGAACGTGCCTACACTTCCAGCATTGATTTTCTGAGAGAGAACCACCTACTCATGTGTTGAGACCAAGATATTCCATTCCAACCACAAGATTCTTGATCTCTAGCCTTCCCAAGTTGCTTTCCACTCAAATCATCTTTCCACCATAGCAAAATCTGTGAGAGAGAGTTGACCGTTGGGGATGTTGGGGAACGTGGTAATTTAAAAAAAAAATCTACGATCACGCAAGATCTATCTAGGAGATGCATAGCAACGAGAGGGGAGAGTGTGTCCACGTACCCTCGTAGACCGAAAGCGGAAGCGTTTAGTTAACGCAGTTGATGTAGTCAAACGACTTCACGATCCAACCGATCCAAGCACCGAACCTACGGTACCTCCGCGTTCAACACACGTTCAACTCGATGACGGTACCTCCACCTATCGGAACCACGCCAAAAATCTTCGTGTCTCCAATTGCGTTTGCACACTCCAATCCCATCCCTTACTTTCTTGCAAGTTGCATGCTTTACTTTCCGCTGCTCATATGTTCTTTGCATGCTTGCTTGAATTGTATTGTGAATGTTTGAAATTGTGCTAATTTCCAACCTCAACTTGAAAAACTTAAAAACTGCCATCTTTGCTTGTTGAGGGTCTAATCACACCCCCTCTAGACACCTCTTCTCGATCCTTTTAGAAAGCAACAAGAGCGACATTAACGTGGTGTTGCATAATGTCATATCAACATGAATGATAGTGGAGAGGCGTGGTTTCAGCCTTGCAGGAGCACATAAAGAGTGGCAAATGCCAAAGATACAAGGGTGCATGAGCACAAGCTATACATAGTAGATGTCTGAGGGTTCTGGACGATGATAGGGGGGTGTCCAACTGTTATCGATGATGGCTATAATCTTGGCTCAAAGACCGGTAAAGAGGGTGTGGAAGCTTATCCATATGAGCTATTAGTTAGAAGGATGGTTGCCAAAGTAGTTAGCTTGGATGTATGGCTGGTAAGTTTAGTTTGACATCAATTGTCTTCAATCCGTCCATTTTCTAGCGAAACAAAACGAGTAAAGGTATGAGCCATAGAGGCTAAATTTTGGATATCTAAAAAGAAACTCTTCCATCAAGGGCACACGTGGAAGTTTAGTGAGGAAGAATGAATCATAGACAACCAAGAACACGACCAACTACTTAATTTGCTTTGAAATTCATCTACGCATGTAGACCATGCAATTTCGTTTAGGGTTTCATATTCCAATTGTTATTCTAGCTTCCAGTATTTTTCACCCATTTACTTTTTGATTGTGACTTTGGGGTAAATTTTACTATATTTCATCTATCTTGTTAAATTCCACACTTAGTTCTGACCACATGACATATTTTACCCTATTTTATTATTTACTACCAAACTCGACGCTTGTTAAGATTGCATGGTAGCTAACGGGGCAACCCAACCATGTATGTGCATTGGGGGGGGGGGCAAAATTGTCACGGGTCTCTCCCAATTCATCAAATTGCACCGAATTATGTGAAAATATATGGCAAATAGGTGTAGTTTGCCATGACACAGTGCTCCCATGCCATGTTGGATATTGCCCGATGCCTCTAGTGAATACATTTCATATTATCTCAAGTCGATTGTCATGTCATCTTAACATGTGGGATTCATTTTTTGGTTCAAGAAAAAAAATCAATTTTTTTAAAAAAATGTCACAAGTTCATAGCTACAAGGTAAATATGGCCTAATTTTTGTAATATGGGCAAAATTCTAACCCCCCCTCTATTCTTTTTCTAAGGTGTATTATTTTATAAGTCATTTTTTCTATCTTTGACCAAGTTTATGGAAAAAAATCATACTAGTTGAATATAACTAGATCCATAATTAAATTTATTTTTATTTTTAATTAGTATTGTTGCTTTTGATAGTTTTTTTCTTTAAATTAGGTCAATGTTATTTTTAATAAAAAAACTTTATATAAAGTAATGGAGGGAGTCTAATTTTTGTCTTAAGTTATATACCCTCAAAGTTAGCACGTGAGCAATAAAGTTTCAAGGTGACCTGTACTTCTTTGTAGTACAGAGAGTACTAAAAAACAAGAGTATTACATGCACACAACTTTGAGTTTTGTACGGGTTTCTCCGCTAATTTGTTTTTGGTACATTTCAAATAAGAATTATTAATAAATTGAGTAACAAAACATTGAGAAGACACATGCACCATCCGACAAATCTGTGAGCCTAGGAATGGCATCTCCATTCCACTTAATGAGCAAGAAGGGTGACATAATAGAAGATGTGTACAAACATATAAATATCATTCATGCCGATGAAAGACACGTATGAAAAGAACCAAAAGGAGATATAATTTTATTTCATCCATTCTTTCTCCACTCTAGTAAGGACTTGTAGTGAATGTGGGTGATTGTCATTTCAAACCCAACAATGACGAAAGAAAATTCTGTTCTTGTATGGAGATGCAAACAAATTGGAATCTCGCCATGTCATATTTACCTAAAGCACTATGTAAGAACAAGAGAAAGTTTTATGATAAAGAAAACACAATTGGGGCATTGAGAATATTCCAACTCCAACGGAGCACATATTAAACAGTTCATTTTCTCATCATGGAAAAGTTTATATTCTACCCCTATAGGCTACATGTTTTACTTTCCAACAAATTAACCATCTGCCTGGTGATCGAATAAGCAGTTGATGGAAAAAAAATCTTCCGTTTCAAACCATGCAAAGCAACAAGGAATTCTAGTATGCAAATGCATTGTGTGCATCATAATGATGCAGATGCCGGGGTTTATCCTTCTTTTAGAAAAATGTTATAAACCAAGAGAATTCTAGCGGCGTTTTCAAAATATCATTCCTAGACTTCTTATTATAAAAATCATTGTATTATTAATGCATCATTCTTGTACTAAAATGCAGTAGAAAAACAACAGCCAAAATTTGTGTATCATGGATAGGTAGTCTTTTTTCTAGACCTTGGTAATTTTTACTTTGAGATGACTAGTACATCAGTATTCAAAAAGGGGAATATGAAATAGAAAAGTGTGTGGTGGTAGTAGCTAACATCTATTGCTCTGTCGTATTTTGAGAGCACACTGAAACAAAACATGGTGTGGTGGTGCTTTTTATTTTGGCTGTTGCTTCCTTCCCATAGAATCGACGGATCCTCTTTCAAATTCAGGCGACTGACGTGCACCTAAACTGCAATAAGAAATAACAAAATGAATTTTAGCAAAAGAGAATGCCAAAGTGTAACTTGCGAAAAAGGTGAAGGAAAACAAAGCATGGTGGCGGAGGCAAGTAGTGCGGGAGCATGGCCCCCCTCTCCTTTGGCCTTGGACGGCCAATGCCACCCATTCTCCTCCCCTTTCCCCCGCCTACAAATAGCCCTCGGAGCTCAGCAAACCAAATCATACATGCCAGCAACAGAGCAGCTTCTGTCTTGTGTCAAAAACAAGAAGACCAGCCAGTGATCGCCTCCCGAAACAACACCTCCCAACTCTCAGAAAACAAGTTTTTTCTACGCCTTCTCTATTGACGTTCCTTGAGGTAAGAAAGCTGCCACAGCGCCTGCTCTTCTGGCCCTTGCATGTTTTTTTTAAGTCGAGAAATGCATGCACCGCAAGCCGTTCATCTCTTGCTCACCTCTTTTCTGATCTTGCTTCTCCACAGGGAGCAGCCTTTCGCTACCGCCGCCACTTCACGTCTTCCCACGCAAGGCCAAGATGTCGGTGGCCGTGTGCCGTGGCCCGGCCGTGCCGGCGTTCGAGACCCCCGCCTGGCTGCGCCCGGCTGAGCCGTACAAGCCGGCCGCGGCGGTGGCCGACGACCGGCCTGCGCAGGTCGACATATGGAATGCCATCCAGGCCGACGTGGTCGAGAGCAAGGTGGCCGCCGCCGCCAAGAAGCCGTACGTCAGCCCGCGCGTGCGCCGCTCGATGAGCCAGAAGAGCCTCGAGATCTGCACCGAGAGCCTCGGCTGCGAGACCGGCTCCGGCGACTTCACCGCGTCTCTCGACGCCGTCGACATGGACTGCTTCTTTGGTGGCTCGCCGATGCCGACGGCGCCCGTCGAGGCAGAGGAGTCCTTCTGGGAGAGCAGTGCCGCGCGAGAAAGCTGCTACCCGGGAGACGGGCTCGTGGCGGTGAACTACCACTCCTCGGGCGGGAGACGGTCGCCGCGCCGCTCGTTCCCGCCGCCGCTGCCGTCCATGTCGAGCCGCGACGGGCCGTGTTTGAAGATGTGCTCGCGCCGCCAGGACGGCCGCCTCGTCGTCGAGGCGGTGGTGGTGAGGCCGCGCGGGTACCTCCAGGCGAACCGCCAGGGCGGCCGCCTCCGCCTCTCCTTCATCGAGTGCTCTGCTCGTGGCCAGAGCGCGGCGGGCAAGAGCGCCGCGCCGGCCGAGGCGTCCTTCTTCCCGGTGGTGGAGGACAAGTGCGAGCCAGAGCAAGAGGTGGCCATGCAGGTGGAGGAGGAGGCCGAGGAAGACGAGGAGGAGGTGGAGGTGGTGGACAGAGGAACCATGGTGGAGGTGAAGGTCAGCTCGCAGCCGCAGGCGCCCGCCGCCGCCAAGGTGCACCGGTCGACGCTCGTGATCAACAAGTTCGTCGGCAGCACGCCCTTCACCTTCACCTCCGAGGAAGCGCGGTGCCACGCCGACGCGCCGCACCCCGAGCCGTCCGCGCGCGACGAAACCCCAGCGCTGCGCCGGGTGCCCTCCTCCACGACGACGCTCGCGGCCGCGGTCGCGGTGGCGTCGACCGAGACCGGCGCGCCGCGCACCCCCGTCGACGGCGACGACAGCGACGACGAGGAGGAGGACGACGAGTGCGGCGGACAGCACCACCCGTCGTCGGCCTCGGCCCTGGCCGCCGCCGACAGGAAGCCGCAGCAGCTCCTCCTGTTCACGTCGCGGAGGGGCGACAAGCACGACCTGCTGCAGAGCGTGCGCCGGTGCCGGCAGCTGCGGCAGAAGCCGCTCTTCATCCTGGAGCAGTACTGCATTGCCACCTCCTAATCAATCGCACGTGCGCTCGCCCGACGAAACATGTCCAGCATTTGCATTTGCACTTGCACTGCTGCTAATGCGATAGTTGGGTTGCTGGGCTTAAACTAATCCCAGATAGTTAGCCTAGCCAATGGGATGGATAATAACAACCTTAATCCGTGGCCACAGTGGCTGCTGGCTGCATGCATGCCGGGCTTTTTTGTGACACATGCCGCCCATGTGTCGCTCATTTTCCCCCGATCGATCGATCGATCGGTCGGGTCGCCGTTTGGTCCCGGTGCATGCAGTGCCTCCGGCCGGCGTGACCGTACTACTTCACTGCACTCGTGATGTATTTCCAGTGTGATTTGAGTAATTATTCAATGAATTAACAGATTGTTGGCTGTATAACGGATTCTACCATCGGCTTGCCATTTTCATACATACGCTGCGCATCATGTGCAATGATGGGGTCGTGCCGCCGGCTTCCGTTTCCGTTTTATCCGTGAGAAGATCGTGACGGCGTGCGTGCGTGCCGAATAATCGACGCTTTCAGGCAGAGCGAGACATAGGGGATGCGCGAACTAGTATAGTTCGGCCTGCCACTTCGGGCAGCCCTACAGCGATCGATCGTGCGGCACGGATAGATGCACATGACGTTGATTTTGCCGCCTACCTCATGCATTACTCGATGCGTGCACATTTCCCCCCAAAATGCAGACCTATTATTGTAAAAGTTCACCAATAATACGAAACATCGTAAGCTGGAATAATAAAAATTACATCGATGTCTCGTCTCTAGACCGCCGATCGACTAGTACCGCCGTCAGAACGAGCTTGCGCACAGGTCGGCAAGTCGCTACACCAATCGAGTGTCTAGTTGCTGCCGACTGCCGACGTTCATGCCAACAAGAATGCAAGTCTAATTTACCCTTGGAAAATAAATCTATTATTCCCACCGTAAAAAATATAAAAGCGTTTAAATCACTATATAGTACTAAATAACAAAAGTAGTGAAAATTCATTATATATTTGTTTGTTCGATGATGAATTTTCATGACGAGAGCACATAGCAGATATATTTGTTTGACCCTTCTGCGCCCTAGTTTGATTAATTTTAGGATCTGGCCCTTTTTCCTACCGCCGAGGTTGATGGCGGTAGGAAACTTATCCACGTCAGCGCAGCTAAACGCTTGTCGCCTCTGCCGTCAACCCTACCACCGAGGCTCCCGACGGTAGGTTGTTATACCCTACCGCCATCGACCTCGGCGGTAGGGTTCAAACAGTTATAAGCCACGTGGGGCGGTAGGGTATAACAACCTTCCGCCATCGTGTCTGGCGGTAGGCTCTTCATCCACGTTAGCAACGACCTACAACCGTCTATCTCCGTCGTCACCCCTAGCGTCATGGGCCTCGGCGGTAGGCAGTTATATCCTACCGCCATCGACCCGGCGATAGAAAAAGGGTCAGATCTAGCCCAACTTTCACAAAAAGGTCAAAACACTAATTTGGCCGCCACAGACGAGAGAATGCAATGATGGAGAAATACGCATCTTGCTCAACGAAAAGACATGGAATGGACCTCATATACGTACTGAATTATTCGAGTGGACAAGGTGCCAATTACCCAATGTCCAACTTGTACAAATTAGATGACTGAAGACGTCGTCTTCACGTGATATGTTAGTGAATTTCCGTCAGCTGTTTCATTGGCAACTTGCGGCGCCAGCTCTGCAAACTGCAACCAGGCTCAGGCCGTGACGGCCGCCGGCCGTTTTAGAGGATATGAGGCTGAACCAATCAAAGGGCCAACCAGGCGGAGCATGGAGGCCGGTAGCCCTGCACCGAAGCACCATATCCGTTGAACAAATTGCAGGGAACATACACGCTTGTCTTTAAGGAGGTACTGTACTAGTAGTGTATGTTCATTGAACATACAGAGATACAACCATTTGGTCAGCGCCCTCGACCGACTGAATCATGCATGTACCTTACACGTTTGACCAAGTATGCCTAAGATCCACTAAAAAGGTTAAATATGGAACGTATCAGAATTTGGATGTAAAAAAGTGGTGCAAATGGTCAAAACTCTTAAATATGCTGATCCGTGTCTACTAATGAGACAAGATCCCAAACAGAAATGAACTATAAAAACGACAGTTAATAAAGTATGAACGCCCCAATGGATTTTGCTTACTACTCTCATCATTCCAGTGAACAAGACATGAACGCATTTGGAGGTATAACTTTGACAATCACTTTATTAACCAACAGACCACAAGTTATGTGGCTTCAAAATTATATCACCGGAAACTTTTTCCGAATATGAATTCAGTGGTAATAACTTTGGTCGCATGTGCATAACTCACATTTGGTTGGTTAAAATTGATGATCAAAGTTAAATTCTAAAATATGCCCGCACCTTATTCGCTGTAATGTCTTTCTTTTTTCCTCTGAGAGTTTTTTATTATTTTGAAATGACCTCTGAGAGATATTCATTGTACCAATGTTGTTCCACCTGATGTCATCGGTCCGTGCACCACCTGTGAACTTTACCTTTCTTTCATTTTTGACGTGATACCTACCTGTGCGCTTCACCGGTCTAGGAATGTTGTTCCTTCGACACCCAGCGGACGGCCCGTACTGGACGCACGTATACGGCTATGCTCCTCTGCCTTCACATCACATCTCTGTCTCATGGACAAGATTACAAGAAGCTTTCGATCTGACAAAAGGCGAAAAACGCAGCGCACCGCCCACGAACCAAATCATTCCGAGCGATCACCAACAAAAGATGTAAAGGGAAAGATGGGCGGAAAAGATCGACGGAGGAGCGCGTACAGCGGTACAGTCGTACATGGCAGATCATAGGTCGTACGCGGGAGATCTGCATGGGGTGTAGCGAGAACCGATGCGCATCCGGCCGAAACGACGTCGACCGATGCGAATACAGCTAGTGGTGGCGCCGCCTTGTACCACCACGGGCGTGAGTTGTCGCAATGCCGCTGCTCCACGCCGGCGGCGATGCCTTGCCACTTTCCCGTTGCTGCAATGTTCGGCTGCGCTTTTCTAGCTTTGCCCGCCCGGCCGGTTCGTGCCGCATGCATGCAGCGGTTAATAATGCATGTGTGAATGGAGTAGCTTTTGCTGGAGCACATGGAATGGAAGTGGTGGGCTGGTTATGCATGTGCCAATGTCAATGGTGGCCCCTCTTTCGCTCCGGAAAAAAATAACATGGCAATGTCAACGTGTGCAGTTCCTATTGGGCGGTGCGGGCCTTTTGGTGTTCCAGGTGATTAAAAAGAACGCACGGACGGACGGTGTCTTCTTTTCTATGTCCTCCTTCGCCCACTCCACATATCTTTTCCATTTCTGTGAAACGAGCCGAACTGAAACGGCTCCTCTGACTCTTCTACATGGCATCTTAAGTTAGGTTCGACATGGCCGGCGTTCCCTACGAATTTGTATGTGCATAGGCTGATGGTCTATGAAGACATGCAGCTAGGGTGTTCCTTTTTCTAATTTATTATAGGAGTATAATTAAGAAATTTCTCGCGAGGCTACAGAATAGGGTGCTGTTCTACTGCATGGCGAATATATTATCCATATAAGACGGTTGAGTTGGAACTGAAATGAAGTCCATGAATGTATGGACGTTATCGATCGACGCATGCACAGAGACAGAATCCATTGCGGACGATCGAATCAAGTTATCTGATGTCATAGGTACGTTAGGGACTAGTTAATTGCCGCCCAGTATGATTACTCACACTCAGACCCACACCAACCTAAGCTAAGCTAGCCGATGGTCCATAGGCATGCATGGCTGACCATATTCGTCAGCTTAAATTAGTGCTTAAATATGTTTTTGCACGAAAGTGCACGCCACTCATGATCACGAGGTCAAAGTTTATTCTCCACACGTACTGTATAGCAGTATGAGGAGTTGAGTGGAGAGTGTTCTTCACCTGTGGTCTCAGATAGGCAGATGCATTGCATATTAGTTTGTCTACTACTACTAATACTCTATGCCTCTATGGACGGCCTACATCATATATACACTACTCTACTACAATGTGTGATAAAAAAGTGTACACTATGGCTCTATGAGACAATGAGACAGATATCTATGCCATGCATTCAAAAAGCTCTTGTGGAAGTCAACTGCATAAACAAAGTGAGTGCGGAAGAGACGCGTGGCTAATGGACGCAATTGCGTAAGAATTAAGGTACGTGCTCCCTAGCTTGCTCTTATCTGCTCGCTTAGGGAGACGATTATCCTAATGGAAAGAAAACAAGCAACGAACTTGCCCGGCTTGATTAGAGTGATGATGTTGACCTACTCGTGATTGTAAAGTAGTGTTAGACTAGCTAATGACGTCGTAGAGAATTTCAAAGGCCTCACTCCCATTGGTTATGCGGCAACATATGATATGAAATAATGCAGCGAGGGGAAAGGCAAGGGCACTATGTAGCCTAGCAGCGACAAGAGCTCGAGATTGTTTACACGGAAAAATTAACGCAATAATCGTGGTGCATCACGACGTGGAAAAGAAGAACCCAATACTTTTCTCTCACCTTGCCAAAGTTCGCTTTAGCTTTGCCATTAGTATGCTGCCTGCACCTTACTATTTATTCCAAGAAAAAAATATATTCCGGAAGTTAATATGAGTGTTTTCACAATGTTTTATTTATGCATTTCAGGTATGTGCCTGCTTATACGAATACTACAATATAGTGCTCCGTTTGGAAGTTGCATGGAGTCACCTTTGCTTTGCCAGCCGATTATATATAACAATATAAGTAGAAAAGGAAATAGACTTGTCAAAATGTTGAGAAAAAATGAAGTATGTACGTACGCGACGCGGTCGTCTGCTTTGCGGTTATGTTTTCTTTACCAAAAGAAGAATCAGCAGCAAATTCTACTGATGTCGTCAATGCCTTTCCATGGCGATGTTCGGCACTCCCGTCGGCTCCTACAGCCGATTCCCCCGACGGAGATGCGGTCTTATCTCAGACCTGACGAAGAAAACATTCCCCCCCTTCATCTTTCACTTTGGTCTTTTGTCCACGACAGAAAATTATGGAGGCTCACGTCGTTGCACTTGCACGGCTCACATTAGGCACCGGAAAAAACACCCCGCATCATCCAGTTTCTTTGCTGGCTACTATTAGTAGTCTAGAACGAGAAAAGCAAACGGTTATTCCTCCCTCCACTAGCCAGCATGTGAAATGGACAGCACGAAGGATTCTCCGCATCGCCCTCGGCCAAAGGCGCTCTAGTGAAGGGGAAAGGCGCGCTCCTACATGGCCGATTCTTCTACCCGCGCACTTTTGCTGCCCGCCATGCATCGCACTCCCTGAAATCGTTCGTGCGGATTGGTGATGGTTTCGACTTGTTGTTTTGGCTGTCATGAAATTCTGTCCGATCCCCGGCGATCTCGACCCGTCTCGCTTTCCCGGTACATGTTTTCTTTGGCATCCTGGCCCGACGGATCAGCCTCGTGACAACGGACGGGAACCATGTCATGCGTCTGAGTTGGATTAACACTGGGTGGAATTTCGTTTGGTTTGTGGACAAGAACCCGGCGAGCGCCGTTATTCGCTGTAGATCCCCGTAGGCGGATAGGATCGTCCGGCTCTGTGGTTAAGGAGCGGGAGGGAGCAAGAAAGCGAAATGGATGCCAAGTTGGACTGTTGGAGAGCGGTTGTGTCGTTTGTATGGCTCCATGTAAGGCAGCACCTTACATGGATCAGCGTGGAATAACAACAGCACAGAATGTGGTCGGCACTCGGCACAGAGAAGGGGTTAATTCTCGTCTACTAGGAAACATATTTAGCTCCATGTTGGAGCTTTAACCCAGTGGGCAGTGGTCTCCATGTAGGAACCTGGTAGCGCACATTGGAATTTCCTTTACGAACGGAACGGGCATATTCCGGGTCCGGCACCGGGGGTGAGCAGCAAAACTGTGAGTGACAGGGATAAGCTTCACTCCCTAGTGATGGAGAAGTTCACTGAAATGCTTATCACAGGACCACCAGGGACAAGAAGCCTTTGTGCTACCCACAAAAAAAAAAGAAAAAAAAAACCTTTGTGCTATAACAGGGAGCGAATCCACCCAGCACCCACGTTTGTTAACTTTGCACGCGTTCCACACGGCCCACTTTTGTATAGACTGATGCTCGCTCTCTAATTGCCAAACGATGAATGAAGCCTCCTTTTTCTTGGTGATGATGCGGATTGGGCCGTGTTACCTGAACCCCGGTCCAACGCCGCAGTTGCGCGAGGCGAGTGAGCGACAAGTTCTAAGTTACACACGACAAACTTACAGCATAACCCCAATAAGTTGTCGAGCTCAAGTGAGCAAGGCAGCGTGCATTTCGACAAGTTGAGTCGGTCTTAACACGAAACATAATCCAAGAAATTCCACTTCTCCACAAAGGAACCACGACCTGATACATCTGAGGTGACTGATAGTCAAAGGGGGGGAAAATGGGATCTAGCTATCAATTAGCAAGGGCAACGACGATACAGGATAATTCCTACATGATCTAATCAGCAAACAGAAATACGAGAAGCCATAGACCAGAATCGAATTGTCCTCTCCTCTGGAACCAATGGAAGTAGTGGCGGAGCTTGAGATGAAATTATGGGGGGGCATGGGCTGAAGGGGGGGGGGGGGGGGGGCAAACATGATTGCTTTAGGCTGATTTTAGTCAAAAATTAGACCAAATATTAAGGCATATATGCATGTTTTCCTATGAGCTGGGGGGGGGGGGGGGGGGGGGGGGCATGGCCCAGGTTGGCCCCCAAGTAGCTCCGCCACTGAATGGGAGTGCAGTCCAGAGTGCAGCTGCTATGAAACAACGCCCCAATTGTACACTTGATGAAGTCTGTGCGTCTGCTTACCAAGTCTGCTAGGGGAAGACAGTCCGATCGACTGAGCCGACAGCTGGGAATTCTTCTTGTGCAGGAGTAGTTTAGGTGATGTAGCTTCCTTGCTGGTCCTGAAGCAAACGAGCAGAGGACTTTGCGTCCAAATACAGACCACGGACTTCTTCGAGATCAGCCTGATAGAGGATCATGAGTTCAGGATACAAGCGATTGAGACCCGGCTAGGAAGATGACGTGTTACTGAAATTCAACACATACCTTGCAGATCTTCTCTCTCCCATTAGCCTTGGCAACTACGCTAGCAGGTGACAGCAGCTGAATAGCATGTCTGCAAAGAGATTCAAGATCTATTACAACCATTACTACCAACAATAAACTGGCCTAGTGATGACAAACCCTGTGATAGTAATGCGTACACTAGACATATAGGCATGTTAAAATTCACATAGCAGAACACTAAAAGTGGGATGGCAGCCAAAAGACAGGGTGGAAACTGTCCTAACTCTAAAGGCTCAAGAAAATCCTATCAACACACATTCCAGCTAAATTTTATTTAATTTCACATTTCTAATCTTGGCATGGGACGCAAATGTGTGGACATAACCTGAAACAACAAGAACCATACCTCAAAGTTGTCTGCTGCCCAACCTCTCCTAGAAATGCAAGACTGTCCTCATCAATTTCAATCTCCTCCACTTGTGCTCTAATAGCTAATATCTGCAACGCACAATAAACAAACATCAAATGCATTTCTACATAGGAAAGTTAAAGCACATAATAAGACATGAAATGGGAACCTGGATCATCTCGATAGGGCCATATATCTGTGTCCGTACGATAACCAACCTATCTAGAAGGTCGACTGGGATACCATGTGGACTTGTCATGTCAGTTCCCCTGAATAAATGAGAGTAAAATAATAAGATGTATAAGGGCGCAAAATAGTACATAAAAGCAATGTTTTTAAGGCGGTAAGGCAAGCACCCACTGCCCTGACACCTAAGCGCCTAAAGTGAGCATAATTGCAAGGCGCTGCCAGGGAATCCAGTATTGCAGTTCAGCATCGAGCAGTTCACAACACGTCAATCGAATTTCAAATTTCTTACCTCACAGTACATATTCCTCTGTTTGTAGCAAGTATTACAATTGGCGATAATGAGCTCTCGAGAGCACGATTAAGATAAGAGAAGCACTCAATGTCCAGCATGTGAACCTACAGATAAAGTTAGTCATTAATGAAATCAGACCACTGTAAGGCATAATTCTAACTCCGTCTGTCAACTTTGAACTAAATCAGCGACACTTATTTTGGGACGGAGGGACTATCATTTAGTAGCATAAAGCCACTTAGTTTATGAGAACAATGCTGTCCACAGGATGGACACTTATTTATTTGGAAATAGGAGAAGTTGGAAATAAACAAGTCCAAGCTCATTAATATTTTAGGAAATCCAAAACAAGCCTATGAAGATAAGTAGATTTTCCTATGAAGATAAATAAATTTTCAATCATGAGACAATAATATAGTACCTCATCAATGAACAGCACACCAGGTACAAGCTCTGCAATACCTTCGTCAATATATCTATTAACCACCTACGACCATACAAAAGAAAAGGCACACATTCCAATAGGTCTATCAAAATTTGATCCAAATTTTAAAAATAAAATGTTACATAATCAGAATTTTGAAACCTTATTGATCTCTTGGCGCAGCTTCTCAGTGATTTCAGTCTTCCGTGGCTTCATCATCTGGCCCATAAGGGACAAAATATCTTGGCCTCCTTAAGGCTGGGCATTTGCGGCGTCAAGGTCATGCAGTGTAACGTCCTATGCAGATGAAAGAATATAATTTACTTCTTTCAGTTGATTTACATTGAACTTGAAAATACGAAGAATATGCTTCTATGTTACAACAAAAATAGGAATTTTCACTCTATGCTATTGGAAAAGATTATCACCCACCGAGAGAATAGAGAACAAACCACACTCAACTTAATTATCCTTCGTCGGATGTAGGTATGTAAGAATGATTCTAACTTTCTTTAGACAGGAACAAGAACAACGATTCCTACTTAATTAGTCAATTGAATAAGATAATATTTAACTGGGTTTGAGCAGATGATCAAAAATTTGGCGCAATCTTATTAGCTTGTGAACTTTATGTATCTTATCCAGGAAGGCACAATTGATAATGTGGACTGAGTATTTGATGCAATCTTAATCATTAGGCTATGGATTTTCCGTTTCTATCTTCTGGAATTTAGCAGGAGCAAGCAACTTACAACCACCTGGCAGGGAAACCACATATTTAAGCATGCTTGAGCAACACGAAAGTATAATAATAAGCTTCATCTTAACAAATGCATCATGCGTCGACCTTTGATCCTTTAGATTAGATATAAATATGCTGCAATTGCATACTATATTATCTCAGGTTCAATTACCAAAAAGTTGTTTTATGGACGGTACAATGCAGAATTGGCTGAACAAGTGTACATGCAAAAAATTATAAGGCTGAACTATCGTCAAATTTGTACCTGCACTATTTCTTTTTTCTTGTGGACTTCCCCTTTGGGAATTGGCACATACTCCTCTGCTTCAAGATCGTATTCTGTAGCAAAAGCATCACATCTGCCAACTCTTTTCACTGCACCGCTGTTAGCTTCGATGTATATAACATCACCCACTGCCACCTGCATCCCGTATACAAATCATGAAATGTGCAGAATACAAGTAGGAGAGCCAAGGCAAGTGAGCAATGAAAGTAAGATATAATGTATCACATCTCAATTTAAGTAAAGTATCGCGATGTTTTGTTATGCCACAACAGAATATCTAACGAAATAACAAGGAACAAGAGAAATATGATCATGTGACTTTCCACACTTGCCATGAGTTTGCACAGGCTAAATATTGCATAAAGACAATATTCTGAACACATAAGATACACCATCCACCCACTGTTATTCAAAGTGAGAATACAAATGCAACCTAACAGTCTAGCAACAGAGGCAGAGAGCAAGGGAGGGTTGGGAGCAGACAGTAACCTTTTCCTTGATTAAAGCATCATAAATTGTAGGATCTAACTTTAGTTGTTTAGTCCCTTTTACAGTCTTCAGGCCAATTACTACATGGCTAATGCTTTTCCCATATCCACCATTTGAACTCTCAGATTCTTCTGGGGAAAGCTCCGTAACCTAAAAGGCAAGCAAAATCATATAGCCACAAACACTAGAATATTAGTTCTATTAGAAAATGGTGACAAAGAAAGTGTTGGTATCAAGTAAAACACTAATTCAAGAACAATATCTTTTTTCAAATTTCAAAAGGATCATATAGGTCACTCCTACCTCTCCTTCATAGACTTCTTTGTTTTCCTTTATACGCAAGCCTATAGCTCTACGGAAATTTTCCATCAGCACCTCAGTTTTCTTGACCTCAGAAGAGTACACTTCTGATCCTACCATAGGACAGAAAGGGACCTGCATTGCAGAATAGGAAGAGAAGATTGAAGCTTCTTCCAAAATAGAAGTAGACGTAGGGCATCAAATGTAAAACAAAATATAGTTCACTGCAAACAGAATTTCATGTACACTGAATGCAATGAACAAGACAGCCTGATAAATTGCTAGCAAATCTAGTAATTCACCAAATTTACTCCAGAGTCTTTGTGTAAGTATGTTCTAAAGAACAGCACACTTCTCATCGGTAGAGCAGCATACTGAAATATTCTGGACCAGCAAGAAGCAGAATATACTCCCTCCGTCCCATAATATAAGAACGTTTTTGACACTAATGTAGTGTAAGAAACGCTCTTATATTATGGGACGGAGGGAGTAGAACTCAAAACAAATTCTTAATGACCAAGACAAATGGTAACACATTACCGGCTAAAACGATAGTACTAGAGAACACCAATTTAGTTAAGTAGATGGAATAAAATTCAACCACTCTAGCAACATCACCCACTGCCACCTGCATCCCGTATACAAATGATGAAATGTGCAGAATACAGGTAGGAGAGCCAAGGCAAGTGAGAAATGAAAGTAAGATATAATACATCATATCTCAATTTAAGTAAAGTATCGCGATGTTTTGTTATGCCACAACAGAATATCTAACAACGAACAAGAGAAATATGATCATGTGACTTTCCACACTCGCCATGAGTTTGCACAGGTTAAATATTGCATAAAGACAATATTCTGAACACAGTTTTGTGAGGTTTTTTTGTCAAATATGAAGAACTTTCTGATTTTATGTGAATTTTTCAAAAATGAATGAACTTTTTTCAAATTGATAAACTTTTTCCAAAATCGATGAACCTTTTTCCATTTTTTGATGAACTTTTTTCATGATTGGTGAACTTTTTTCGAATTCGTGAACCCTTTTTGAAAATCCGTGAAATCTTTTTCAAATCGATGAATTTTTTTCAAAATCGATGAACCTTTTGCAACTTTATGAACTTTTTTTTTCAAAAAAATTAAACTTTTCTCGAATTCGTGAACCCTTTTTTAAAAACCCGTGAACTCTTTTTCAAATCGATGAATTTTTTTCAAAAATCGATGAACTTTTTTCATGATTGGTGAAATTTTTAAAATTTTCAAATTCCATAATTTTTTAAAACGTGAACAATTATTGAGAACATGAACAAAAATTTATATATGATGAGCCATTTTCAAATATACACTGAACATTTTTTTGGTGTACGATGAACAATTTTTAACTACACAACGAACATTTTTGTGGTATACATTGAAATAATTTAAAACATATTTATACATTTTTTGATATAAGATGAACAAATTTTACACGTTGAACATTTTTGTAATATAATCTGAACAATTTTTAACTACACATTGAACAATTTTGTGATATGCGCTGAAAAAGCATTTAAATACCCATTGAACATTTTTTGATGTACACTGAACAATTTTAAATTGTGAACAAAATTTGAAAAGGTGAATAAATTTAAAACTATGAACACATTTTGAAATCACGAACAAAAAACGAAAATACATTTTTTACAAATTCCATGAACTTTTTTCAAATTTGATGAACCTTTTTTCAAAATCGACAAACTCTTTTTCAAAATCGATGAACTTTTAATCATTTTTGATGAACTTTTTTCCAAAATAAATGAATTCTTTTTCATATTTGATGATTATTTTTCAAATTCATGAACTTTTCATGTTTCTGGACTTTCTTTAAAAAAAATTAAAAATTTGAATTCAAGATTTTCTTTTAATTTTTTTTGTCAAAAGTCAATAGTTGACTAGTCAACTGGCCAGCTGTGGACCGGTGAACTGTGATCTAAGGGAGCGAAGGAGGCGATCAAGGAGGGAGCGAAGCAGGCGATCCTGGGCCGACCCAGTTCACAGCCGTGTGGGCGCCCGAACTGCCAACTGGCGAAAACAACACAAATTACTACAGGTGTGCTTGCTACATTATCTCGGGTTGCCTAACTGCACTGCAATAGCCCCGGTTCACTGTAGTGGTAGGCTCACTACATCAGACTTGTTCAGTACAGTACACCAGCTCGCTACGATACGTGCGCAATGGGTCAGCCCACACAAAGGCCTTATCTGTAGGGTAACCACCTCTGGTTTGACACAAAGAGCGAGAAATAGGAAGCGCAGAGGCACATTTCCTATTTTTCGTTTCTATCGTTTTTGTTTAGTTTTCGTATTTTTCTCCAGCTTTCTTTTTTCGTTATTTTAATTCGTTTTTCTTTAGGGTTCTCTTTTTTTCTTCATGTTTTTTTCATTCTACATTATTTTTTTGTTCGTTCTTTTATTTTTCTTCTTTTTGTTTTTTTTGTTTTTCATACTTTATTTCTTTTTTATTTTATTCTACATTCTTATATATAGGATCAGAATACTTGTTCAACATTTTTCAGATAATTGTTCAACTTTTTTTAAAGCACTTGTTCAACATTATTTTATACATGATCAACATTTTTTTTATACATGATCAACATTTTTTCAAATACTTTTTCAATATTTTTAACTAGATGATCAACATTGTTTCAAATACTTGTTCAATTTTATTAAATACCTTTTCAACATTTTCCAAATACCCGATCTACATTTTTTGAATGTTTTTTGAACATTTTTTTGTAATATATATATATTTAAAATATTTTAAATTATAAACAAAAGTAGAAAAATAAAAGGATAAAAGAAAACATAAAACGTAAAAAGAAATAGGGAAAAGGTGCTATGGCCTCCCGCACTCGTGGGCCGGCTCAGCTCACTCGCCCCTTCTTCCCTCTCGTTGAAGGCGAGATATAGGTGTGCCCAGGTCATCTACCTGATTTGTTAAGACCGATCAACCGCAGACCCATCAAATCGTTGACCCACCATGGCATCAGCTCTCCTCTGTGTTTAATTGAACCCCAGCGCCAAATCCTGCACAAAACCAGCAGAAAAGAAGCCCACTATTCATTACAAGGAAAAGAAGTCTGAACTAATAATTTCTCATTCCCCCAAAATTTGTGTTCTCACCAACCTAATAGATTTTCTTTGCTCAGCTAGGGTTGGTAAAAACAGATCTCCGGTGGATACAATTAACACGGAATAGCTTCCGCTCATAGCAGATTGAATTTAAACAAATTCAGTCCGAGGTTTTCTTAACATACTAGCACATGAATCTCACAAACTAAAACAAACAACGCAGTTCTAGTATCCCCTGAAATGCATTTTTTTCATCCCATCATAGAGTGCAAACACATACAGCCAAGAACGGCAAGTGGCACAGAAGGGAACTCACCGTTGGGCGCATTTTGCAGTTGAAGTAGGTCTCACTGACAAACTTGCTGGTGAAGTTCTACCCCGCCCCGACCATACGGTGGTCTCTAGAGTATATGATTCGACCACTCATCTAGCAATTATAGTAAAATACCTGAAATTTTTTGCAGTTGAAGTAGGTCTCACTGACAAACTTGCTGGTGAAGTTCTACCCTGCCCGGACCATACGGTGGTCTCTAGAGTATATGATTCGACCAACTACGCGCGTCGGGCCGGGCCGGGGCAGGGCGGGGCACGTAATATTTGAGGAGCTCTACACATGAAAAAGATTTCATTGCTTGAAGTTTTGAGCATTTTTAGAACAGAAATCTAAAACTCATTCATACGCCTTACTCTACATGATATTTTGGCATGAAAACTTGCAACAACCTACAAAGTTTCATCATCTTTGACGTTGTAAAGTTTCAGATTTTTTTAATTTTGTTTTCTATTTTTTCGATGTTACTGTTCATAGAGGGTGCCTCGGCACCCGAGAGCTGTCACACCTTTGTCTTTTCTAGATTGGTTCAGTCGAGTGAAGTGACCCACATAGTCCATACTAAGGTTGAATCCTATTTGACACGCTTTGCGAACAATTTATTTTTCAGGAACCCGGTCATTTCATTATTTTCTATTTTCCCCCTCTTATTTCTAAAATGTTCAAAAGCTATTCACATATTCTATTCCCAATATATTCCAAGAATTGAAATAATATTCACAATTTCAAAAAAATTGTGATATTTTTAAAACATTTATATTTAAAAAATACTTGCAACTTTTCAAATTATCTCAAATTTTAAAAATGTTCAAAAAATGTTTTTAAAATCAAGGGTTTCAAAAATGTTGCCAAATTTTATACTAATATTCATTTTATTTTCTTGATTTTTTGAAAAAAAGCCGAATATAAAAAAAATCCTGCTTTAAGAAAAAAAACTCGGTCATAACACAAGCCGGCTAGTAACTAAAAATTATTAAGAATAGTAGCGTGCTAGCTTCAGTAAGTTGGACACTAGAGTACTTTGCAATGGGCCGGCCAGGTTGGGGAAGCAGCATGGTTCGCAATTTTTGGTGGGGCGCTTCAGATGGAAAGAGGAAAACTCATTGGATATCTTGGCCACGTATCTTGGCACATAAAATGAGAGGAGGATTGGGATTCAGAGATTTCAGAGTCTTCAACCAGGCGCTGCTTGCTCGGCAGGCGTGGCATCTTCTTACTAATCCTAATAGTCTTTGTGCGCAGGTCCTCAAAGCTCGCTACTATCCAGAGGGACGCCTCGAGGATACAGTATTCTCTGGGAATGCCTCGTCAACTTGGCAGGCTATCCAGTATGGGTTCGAGCTCCTCAAGAAGGGGCTGGTGTGGCGCGTGGGAAATGGCCAGAGCATTCGTATCTGGCGTGATCGATGGCTACCTCGAGCTCCGTCGGGCGATCTGATTTCCGCCCAAGGTACCTGCCGGCTTCGCCGAGTGGCCGAGCTACTCGACGAGCGCGGCGCATGGCGTATGGACCTACTCCACCGGCACTTTCATCCGGCTGATGTCAATATTATCAGGAATATACGGACGTCTCCACGCCTCGCCGATGATATCCTTGCATGGGCTCCTGAGAAGAACGGTATATTCACTGTTCGGTCCGCGTACCGCTTCGCGATGGACGAGCGCGAGCGTCCTTCCGCGAGCGCATCTAGCTGGGCACCGGATGGTCGGCGCGCCATCTAGAAGACCATATGGGGGTGCCCTGCCCCCCCAAAGGTACGTGTGTTTGCATGGCGGCTTGTGACAAATTCTCTTGCAACATGGGTGAATAAGTTTTCCCGTCATTTGGAGACCACTGACATATGCCCCCTGTGTGGTTTGGAACGCGAGGATGGGTTCCACGCGATGTGTAGGTGCCCCGTGCAGTGGAGCTTTGGAGGGCGATGGCTAAGGATTGGAAGCTCCCGGATATAAAGTCAGTTCGGCACACAGGCCCGGAGTGGCTTTTTGATGTGCTTGAGCCCCTCTCGGACACGTCCCGCATGGTGCTCTTGATGACCATGTGGCGCACGTGGCACGTCCGCAACGAGATCACCCATGATAAAATTCCTCCACCGACTGAAGCCTCTCGACGGTTCCTGCATAGCTACCTGACGTCGCTACTTTGCATTCAACAATTCCCTAAGGATGATCAGAGGAAGGGGAAAATGGTTCTGATGGACCCGGCGCTAAGGACGGCGCCTTGTAGCAGCAACAACGACGCACTCGGAAACGAAAGAAACATCGGAGCGCTGTGCACGAGTACGCACAGCGGCGCGCTGGGAAATAGCAGCAGCAACGGCACACTGTGCATAAGCATGAACCATGACGAGCTATACACATGCATGAACAGGGGAAAAGTAGCTTCTGTGCACAAGCATTCGTGTGTGGGCTGGCGGACACCTGAGCCTGGGTGGCTTACTTTAAATGTCGATGGATCCTATATGGCGCATACTGGAAATGGGGGCATCGGCATGGTGCTCCGTGACAGCTTCGGTGGTATTATCTTTACCTCGTGCCGACATCTTTTCACATGTGATAATGCACTAGCTGCAGAACTTGAGGCTTGCAAAGAAGGAATTGCATTGGCGCTAGAATGGAGCTCACTCCCATTCACCGTCGAAACGGATAGTGTTGAATCTGCTACGATGATTTCCAACCTCTTGGTTGATAGATCACAGTACACTGCCCTTGTCCAGGAGATATCTGCTATGATGAGAGGGGACAGACAGATTAAGGTTAAGGCGATAAAGAGGGAGTGTAATCTTGTTAGCCATGAACTAGCTAAGATTGGGAGGGTTGAGGTTAAGACGGCCGTCTGGTTATGGTCGGGTCTTGAGAGGGTTGTAAAACTGTGTGCACTGGATCATACTGATCCGAGTTAATTAATACAGAACCCTTTCCCCCCGCAAAAAAAAGGGCCTCTCGACGGGAGCTCCTAAACGGCGCTTCAGGCACCAATTCTGTTGGAGCTACTAGTTGACGAACGCTCCTTCGGGAGCCTCACAACGATCAGCGTCACTTGGCGCGTTCTTAGCCGCCCGTCACTTGTCGCGCTCTGGACGCTCCCTTCGATTTTTTTCGCACGTGATTTTAGCTTTTTAAATGTTTTTTTTCTGATTTTTTGCGCCGTTTTGGTTTTTCACCGGTCTTCCTTAGCTTTTAGGCCAAAAATATTTTTTGCGGGAATAAACACGTTTTCTTTTTCCTTTTGCTTCCGCGGGAGGCACAATTTTGCTTTTGAGAGAGGCACAACCATGCATCTCGGAAGCGAAAAAAAATATGTTTTCTATTATTTTTTCTTCCGTGAGATGCACGGTTTTGCCTTCGCGAGAGGCACGACAGTGCCTCTAGGAAATAAAAAAACGCATTTTCTATTTTTTTTCGTGAGAGGCATGGTTTTGCTTCTGCGAGAAGCACGGTTGTGCTTTCGCGAGAGGTACGGTTGTGCTTCCGCGAGAGGTCCGGTCGTGCCTCTCGGAAATGAAAAAACGTGTATTTTTGCTTCTGTGCGAGGCAAAATTGTGATTTCGCGAGAGGCATGACCGTGCCTCTTTCGAAAAGGGAAAAACACATTTTCTGTTTATTTTCTTCCACCTGAGGCACTGTTTTGCTTTCACGAGAGGCCCAGTCTTGATTTCGCGAGAGACACGACCGTGCCGCTCGGAAATGAAAAAAACCGTGTTTTCTGTTTTTTCTTTTTTCGTGAGAGGTACGATTTTGCTTTCGCAAAATGCACGGTTTTGCTTTCGCGAGAGGGACGACCGTGCCTCTCGGAAATGGGAAAAAACACGTTTTCTGACTTTTATTTCCTTCCGCGGGATGCACGATTTTTCTTCCGCGGGAAACACGATTGTGCTTTCGGGAAGGCACGGCCGTGCCTCTCGGAAACGAAAAAAGGTTTTTTTTTCCTTCCCCGAAAGGCATGATTTTGCTTCTGCGAGAGGCACGGCTGTCCCTCTTTCATAAAGGGAAAAATATTTTTTTTTGTTTTTTTTCTTCCACGAGAGACACGGGTTTGCTTCCCTGAGAGGCATGGTTGTGATTCGCAAGAGGCACGGTCGTGCCTCTTTCGGAAAGAGAAAAAAACCATGCTGCTGGTTCGGGTTTTTTGTTCAATTTTTTTCGTAAAAAAATAAGTTCACTAAAACCTATCAACATGGTACCTAGTTTTGAAATCTTGACGCGATAAATCCAACGGTGAAAACGGTTCGAGATTTGAATGCATGGTTTAAGAGATAAAACATTTTAAATAAACGGATCTATAAAATAAAGGAAAACTCCCAGATTGCGACAAGCGGTGTGTATGCAGCGCGCCACTTGTGACAACATGGGAAGGCGGGAGTGATCTTTACGAGGAGTACAGCTGTTATGGAACCTGGCGCTCATGCAGCCCCAGCCGTGGGCCGGGCCAACAAGCGCTGCTGGTCGCTCGCTCGGATATGCAGTAGTTCACTAGGTCATACACGAGCTTTGTTCACACCGGTAAACTGCCGACCCATCAACCATTGGCTTTTAAAAATCATGGATCTAGGTAAAAAAGTTCATAAATTCCAAAAATGTTAATGATTTTCAGAAAACATTAAGAGTTTGAAAAAGTTCATGGATTCAAAAAGTTCATGCAATTTGAGAAATGTTCATAGATTTTGGGAAAAAGCTGCAAATTTGGAAAATCATCAATTTTTTTAAAAAACTTCATCAAATTATAAAAAGTTCATAAATACAAAAAGTTCACCGATTTTAAAAAATCATAAAATTAAGAAAACCATCAACTTTGAAAAAAACTTCATCAATTTTAAAAAATAAGTTTACTAATCTCGAAAAAAGTTCATAAATTTGAAAATTATCATCAATCTAAAAAATATTCACCGAACTAGAAAAATCTCATCAATTTTGGAAAAAAAGTTAACAAACTGGAAAAAAAGTTCATCTATTTTGATAAGAATTCATCAAAATTGAAAAAAGTTTATCATACTTTTATATAAAAGATCAAAATTGGAAACAATTTATTTAGTTTCGAAATTAATTCATGCATTTAAATAAAGTTGAAAAGGAAAAACAAACAGGAAAAGAAAGAAAAACGAAAACATGGAAAACCAGGGAGGAAAACGCAGAAAAAAACATAACAGAAAGAACATGGCCGGCCCGCTTGAAGACATAGCGTACGGAGGGGTTGCGCGCCCTGTAAACGAGATTGCCTATAAACGGCGTAATCACTAATTAAGGAGCACTCTTTGCAAATGTCACTCCCATCTTTCTAGGTTGCGACAAGTGTGGAACCTGACGTTTTTTTTCTACATCCGTTTATTTAAAATGTTTTATCTCTTAAATCGTGCGTCCAGATTCGAACTGTTTTTCACCCTTAGATTCCTCCCGTCAAGATCTTCAAAATTCAATACCATGTTAACAGATTTTGATGAACTTTTTTTTCACAAAAAAACCGGACAACAAACCGAATCGGAACCGTTTCCGAGAGGCAGGACCGTGCCTCTCTCGGAACAAAATTTGTGCCGCCACTAGAAGTAAACCCGTGCCTCTCACGTAAGAAAAAAAAACACATTTTTTTTTCATTTCCGAGAGGCGAATTCGTGCCTCTCGCAAAAAAAACGTGTTTTTTTTCGTTTTCGACCGTGACTCTCGTGAAAGGAAAAAAAAGGAAACACATTTTTTTTTCCGTTTTTTAGAGGCGGTCATGTCTCTGGTGAAAGCAAATCCATACCTCTTTCAGAAGAAATAAACACTTTTTTAGCTTTTTTTTGAATTTTTTGTCCAAAAGCTAAGAAAGACCGGTGAAAAACTAAAAAGAAAAAAACTCAGAAAACATGTAAAAAGCCAAAAACGCATGTGAAAAAAAATAATAAAAAACAAAAATTAAAAGGTGCGCTCTAAACATGACACGTGACGGCGGCTGAGAGCGCGTCTAAGTGGCGCGCTTCCAGCCCACCCCAAGTGACCTTTGGGGGCCTTGCGAAGGAGCACTCGTGAGTTAGTTGCTCCCTATAAACAGCGCCAAAGGCGCTGCATAGGAAATGCCCCTCTGGATCGTGGCTCTTTGTGTCAAAACGGTGGATTGCCGCAAAGTACATAAAAACACACTTTTTATGTGGAGAAAAACTTTCTATCTTTTCATAATTAATCATGGTAAATCCAATACAGAGAACGACAAAGTAATACAAAATATTTACAACTCTTTACTCTAAGAACATGCTATAGATAGATTCCTTAAAAAGAAAAGAGAGCATGCTATATATACGGTTGATTCTGCTCAACCTCTCCCTCCACGTGCGCATCGTCGTCGAAAACCTGCCGATGCAATTCTGGTCCCTGGAGGGGGCTGAGGAGGTGCTGGGGAGGTTGTGCCGCGTCGACCGTCTCGACAGCAGGACGCATGAGCGCGACCACACCAAGCTGTTCGCCTGCTGGGTCTGGGTGTGGGACGTGGCGCACATCCCGACAACCCACACCCTGTGGGTGCTGAAGCGCGGCGCCGGCCGCGTCGATGAGCTGCTGGGCTACTCCCCCCCGAGCGCAGGGTGGAAGACTGGGCGCCGCGCCACTCCCCCCCCCTCATCGCACTCCGGGCAGAGCGGCATCCCCTCGTCCGACTCCGACAGCGACGAGCCGCTCCCCTACACGGACACCGGGGTGTGGTCGACGGGGGTGGAGGACGGGCAGGCGCGTGGGCGCAGGAGCGTGCCACGCGTGCTGTCCATGGGCTGCCGAGACTTTTCCTCCGGCGTCCACCAGCGTGACCACAACCACGACGGCTCCGGGGGCGGCAGCAGGGGGCGCCGCTCCTGGCGCGACAGCCTCCTCGGCAAGAGCAGTTTGGGCAAGGGCAACGAGAAGGAGAGCACCGGGACCTCTTCCAGGCAGCGCATCAAGACACCAGTGCCTCGCCATCACGGAGGTGCATCAAGGGGCCGCAGCAATGCCAGGCGCGAGCACGAGCCGGCGGCTGTCTCCGCCACCCCCCTGCCCCGTTATGTCAAGCACCTTCTCCACCAACCTCCTCTGATCCCGTCGCAGACTTTCTGCTGGGCCAGGTCATCCCCTCCCCAGCCCGCGTGGACTGGACTGCATGCAGTTCGAGCTCGACGCATCAATCAAGGCCACCCTGAAGAAACCCCTGGAGTTCGACACCCTGCAAGCCTGCCGCTCCACCCCCTCTGCTGCCATTGACGTGCAGGTCAGCGCCGTCTCCGGTCTGGTTCAGGCCCTGGAGATCGGCGAGAACGAGAACAGGGACCCACAGCTCTCTTCTCCGCCCTGGAGCCTGCGGTCCTTGGCCCCCTCCCATCCCGCGCCAACCGTCGCTCCTCCGCCCCTCCAAAGACGCGCGCTGCTCCAACTCCGAGAAGGCAGAGTGCCAGGCAGACGGCCTTGCACTCGACCGTGCTGGTAGCACAGCGGGCTGCGCTTAGGCTGATCCAGGAGCTGGGAGCCCTGGGCCCGAAGGACAAGATGACGCCTGGCGCAATGACCGCTCTCATCAAGCGCTTCGACGAGCCTCTGTCCGACAACGACATTCAGGCCATCGCCAAGCTCACTGACCTGGACGAGGCGGCTCTCCGCATCGCCGCGGCCATGCCTGGAGGGGCTGCTGCGACCGAGGAGATCGATGGTTGACCATGTTAGTCTACCTAGTGGTTAGGATCCGTAAGCGGCCAGCCTTAAGCTGGTTAGAGTTAGGATCAATGATGTTGTGCTTTGTCAGGGATTTGTTAGCAGTTAGGTTAGTTAGGCGACGGCATAATTTGGGGCCTATTGGTGGATGTCGTCGCTCCCCTGCTAGATGGATGGTGTACTTTGTGCTTCTAGATATGAAATTCAGTTTGCGGAGCATTCCATGTGTCGTTGATGAATAATCACAACCCTCCGATTATGTCCTGGAACGTCAGAGGCCTCAATGCGCCGGCCAGGCGAACGACTGTGAATGAGGTAGTGCTGGCAAATAAGTTGGGCATCCTATGCCTACAAGAAACCAAAATCGAGGAATGGTCACCTCAATTAGCCAGGGATATTGGTGGATCATCTCTTCAGGGTTGTGCGGTCCTGCCGGTAGTAGGATCAAGAGGTGGGCTGGCCCTTTTTTGGGACGAGTCGATCCTGAAAGTGGAAACCCAGGCGGTTGGGCAATTCTCTCTGACGGCCAAAGTGACGCTGCTGCTGTCAGCTGAGGTTTACTGGCTCACAAACGTCTATGGCCCGGTGGATGACAGTGAAAAGGAGAGTTTCTTCCAGGAGATGACTAACACTGCTCCTCCGGCAAACCAACCATGGCTCATTTGTGGAGATTTCAACAACATTTATGAAGCACGGGATAAAAACAACTGCAAAATTAACAGGCGTTTGATGGGCAAATTCAGAAATGCAGTCGATAGTGTGGGCCTGAAGGAAATCAAATACAAAAACAGACGATACACTTGGTCAAATGAGCGCGCCCAACCAACAATGTGCAGCATTGACAAATTCTTTTGCAATTTTCCATGGGAAATGGAACACCAAGAGTATATGCTTATGGCCGCTTCGACATCCATCTCCGATCACTCCCCTTTGGTGCTTGCTTGCGCGGCCTCTCCGCCTAGAGCCGCCAAGTTCAAATTTGAGCATTTTTGGACTAAGTTTCCTCGGTTCCAGGAAACGGCGCAGCGGGCATGGCAACGCCCAATCAACCACACATGCCCTTCCGTCCGCATCAAGGTCAAGATGATGAGAGTGGCAAGGGATCTAAAGGTGTGGAGCAAATCCCTGTTCAGCAATGCAAGACTGAAACTGCACATTGCTTCCGAGGTGGTTCTCAGGCTAGATGTGGCTCATGAAAGCAGGAGGCTTTCAGACCAGGAGATTGCGCTTCGCAAAATTCTCAAGTAGAGAATCTTGGGGTTTGCGGCCATCGAAAGGGCACACAAGCGCCAGGCTTCGCGTATCACTTGGCTGCGTTCCGGAGATGCGAGCACAAAGCTCTTTCATGCAAAAATGGTGTCCAGAAGAAGGAAGAATTTTGTGCATGCTCTGTCCCATGGAAATCACATTGCCTCCTCCCACGAGGACAAAGCGGAACTCGTCCATGAGCACTTCTCCGGGATGCTGGGCAAAAGGAAAAGCCGCTCTAGCACCATCAACTAGGAGATGTTGAACCTGCCGCAAGTTCAGGGAGACGGCATTGATCTGCCTTTCACCGAAGAGGAGGTGTGGAAGGCCATCAAGGCATCGCCAGTGGAGAAGGCGCCAAGCCCCGATGGGTTTTCGGGAGGGTTTTTCAGATCCTGCTGGTCGATAATCAAGGAGGATGTGATGAAGGTTTTTGACAAGTTCTACCACCTGGACAGATCGAACGCCGAGGCAATCAAAACTGCCATGATCGTGCTCTTGCCAAAGAAAGAGGGGGCATCTGAGATCGGCCATTATCGACCAATTAGCTTGATTCACTCGACAGGAAAGTTGCTGGCAAAGGTGCTCGCACTTCGGCTTGCAAGCGTTCTACAGGACATCGTCTCTGTTGGGGAACGTTGCAGAAAACAAAAATTTTCCTACTCGTTTCACCAAGATCATCTAGGAGTTCATCTAGCAACGAGTGATTAGATGCATCTACATACCTTTGTAGATCGCGCACGGAAGCGTTCAAAAGAACGGTGATGATGTAGTCGTACTCGACGTGATTCAAATCACCGATGACCAGCGCCGAACGGACGGCACCTCCGCGTTCAACACACGTACGGGACGGGAGACGTCTCCTCCTTCTTGATCCAGCAAGGGGGGAGGAGAGGTTGATGAAGATCCAGCAGCACGACGGCGTGGTGGTGGATGCAGGGCGTCACAGCAGCAGGGCTTCGCCGAGACTATGAGGGAGAGACGTAACGGGGGGGGGGGGGGGGGGTGGAGGCGCCAGGGGCTGGTGTGTGAAGTCCCTCCTCTCCCCCACTATATATAGGGGTGCCAGGGGGGCGCCGGCCCTAGTAGATGAGATCTACTAGGGGGGGGGGGCGGCGGCCAAGGGGAGGTTTCCCTCCCCCCCAAGGCACCTAGGGGTGCCTTCCACCACATGGACTCTTCCATGGTGGAAACCCTAGGCGCATGGGCCTATAGGGGCTGGTGCCCTTGGCCCATCTAGGCCAAGGAGCACCCCCTACAGCCCATGTGGCCCCCCGGGACAGGTGGCCCCACCCGGTGGATCCCCGGGACCCTTCCGGTGGTCCCGGTACAATACCGATAACCCCGAAACTTGTCCCGATGCCCGAAATAGCACTTCCTATATATAATTCTTTACCTCCGGGCCATTTCGGAACTCCTCGTGACGTCCGGGATCTCATGCGGGACTCCGAACAACATTCGGGTTTCTGCATATACTTATCTTCATAACCCTAGCGTCACCGAACCTTAAGTGTGTAGACCCTACGGGTTCGGGAGACAAGCAGACATGACCGAGACGACTCTCCGGTCAATAACCAACAGCAGGATCTGGATACCCATGTTGGCTCCCACATGCTCCACGATGATCTCATCGGATGAACCACGATGTCGAGGATTTAATCAATCCCGTACTCTATTCCCTTTGTCTATCGATATGTTACTTGCCCGAGATTCGATCGTCGGTATCCCAATACCTCGTTCAATCTCGTTACCGGCAAGTCACTTTACTCGTACCGTAATGCATGATCCCGTGACCAGACACTTGGTCACTCTGAGCTCATTATGATGATGCATTACCAAGTGGGCCCAGTGATACCTCTCCGTCATACGGAGTGACAAATCCCAGTCTTGATCCATGTCACCCAACAGACACTTTCGGAGATACCCGTAGTCTACCTTTATAGTCACCCAGTTACGTTGTGACGTTTGGCATACCCAAAGCACTCCTACGGTATCCGGGAGTCACACGATCTCATGGTCTAAGGAAAAGATACTTTGACATTGGAAAACTCTAGCAAACGAACTATACTTTGACATTGGAAAACTCCCGGATACTTTGACACGGTATCCGGGAGTGACAAATCCCAGTCTTGATCCATGTCACCCAACAGACACTTTCGGAGATACCCGTAGTCTACCTTTATAGTCACCCAGTTACGTTGTGACGTTTGGCATACCCAAAGCACTCCTACGGTATCCGGGAGTCACACGATCTCATGGTCTAAGGAAAAGATACTTTGACATTGGAAAACTCTAGCAAACGAACTATACGATCTTGTGCTATGTTTAGGATTGGGTCTTGTTCATCACAACATTCTCCCAATGATGTGATCTCGTTATCAATGACATCCAGTGTCCATAGTCAGGAAACCATGACTATCTGTTGATCAACGAGCTAGTCAACTAGAGGCTCACTAGGGACATGTTGGTGTCTGTTATTCACACATGTATTACGATTTCCGGATAACACAATTATAGCATGAATAAAGACAATTATCATGAACAAGGAAATATAATAATAATGCTTTTATTATTGCCTCTAGGGCATATTTCCAACAGTCTCCCACTTGCACTAGAGTCAATAATCTAGTTACATTGTGATGAATCGAACACCCATGGAATTCTGGTGTTGATCATGTTTTGCTCTAGGGAGAGGTTTAGTCAACGGATCTGCTATATTCAGGTCCGTATGTACTTTACAAATCTCTATGTCTCCATCTTGAACATTTTCACGAATGGAGTTGAAGCGACGCTTGATGTGCCTTGTCTTCTTGTGAAACCTGGGCTCCTTGGCAAGTGCAATAGCTCCAGTGTTGTCACAGAAGAGCTTGATCGGCCCCGACGCATTGGGTATGACTCCTAGGTCGGTGATGAACTCCTTCACCCATATTGCTTCATGTGCTGCCTCCGAGGCTGCCATGTACTCCGCTTCACATGTAGATCCCGCCACGACGCTTTGCTTGCAACTGCACCAGCTTACTGCCCACCATTCAAAATATACACGTATCCGGTTTGTGACTTAGAGTCATCCAGATCTGTGTCGAAACTAGCGTCGACGTAACCCTTTACGACGAGCTCTTCGTCACCTCCATAAACGAGAAACATTTCCTTAGTCCTTTTCAGGTACTTCAGGATATTCTTGACCGCTGTCCAGTGTTCCTTGCCGGGATTACTTTGGTACCTTCCTACCAAACTGACGGCAAGGTTAACATCAGGTCTGGTACACAGCATGGCATACATAATAGAACCTATGGCTGAGGCATAGGGGATGACGCTCATCTCTTCTATATCTTCTGCCGTGGTCGGACATTGAGCTGAGCTCAATTTCACACCTTGTAACACAGGCAAGAACCCCTTCTTGGATTGATCCATATTGAACTTCTTCAATATTTTATCAAGGTATGTGCTTTGTGAAAGACCTATGAGGCGTCTCGATCTATCTCTATAGATTTTGATGCCTAATATATAAGCAGCTTCTCCAAGGTCCTTCATCGAAAAACTTTTATTCAAGTAGGCCTTGATGCTGTCCAAGAGTTCTATATCATTTCCCATCAAAAGTATGTCATCTACATATAATATGAGAAATGCTACAGAGCTCCCACTCACTTTCTTGTAAACGCAGACTTCTCCATAAGTCTGTGTAAACCCAAACGCTTTGATCATCTCATTAAAGCGAATGTTCCAACTCCGAGATGCTTGCACCAGCCCATAAATCGAGCGTTGGAGCTTGCACACTTTGTCAGCATTCTTAGGATCGACAAAACCTTCCGGATGCATCATATACAATTCTTCCTTAAGGAAACCATTAAGGAATGCCGTTTTGACGTCCATTTGCCATATTTCGTAATCATAGAATGCGGCAATCACTAACATGATTCGAACGGACTTCAGCTTCGCTACCGGTGAGAAAGTCTCATCGTAGTCAACCCCTTGAACTTGTCGATAACCCTTAGCGACAAGCCGAGCTTTATAGATGGTCACATTACCATCCGCGTCTGTCTTCTTCTTAAAGATCCATTTATTTTCTATGGCTCGCCGCTCAATGGGCAAGTCAGTCAAAGTCCATACTTTGTTTTCATACATGGATCCTATCTCGGATTTCATGGCTTCTAGCCATTTGTCGGAATCCGGGCCCGCCATCGCTTCTTCATAGTTCGAAGGTTCGCCGTTGTCTAACAGCATGATTTCCAAGACAGGGTTGCCGTACCACTCTGGTGCGGAACGTGTCCTTGTGGACCTTCGAATTTCAGTAGGGGCTTGATCAGAAGTATCTTGATCATTGTCATTAACTTCCTCTCTAGTTGGTGCAGGCACCTCAGGAACATTTTCTTGAGTTGCGCCATTTTCCGGTTCAAGAGGTAATACTTCATCAAGCTCTACTTTCCTCCCACTTACTTCTTTCGAGAGAAACTCTTTCTCCAAAAAGGACCCATTCTTGGCAACAAAGATCTTGCCTTCGGATCTGAGGTAGAAGGTGTACCCAATAGTTTCTTTTGGGTATCCTATGAAGACGCATTTTTCCGACTTGGGTTCGAGCTTTTGAAGTTTCTTGACATAAGCATCGCATCCCCAAACTTTTAGAAACGACAGCTTAGGTTTCTTCCCAAACCATAATTCATACGGTGTCGTCTCAACGGATTTCGACGGAGCCCTATTTAAAGTGAATGCGACAGTCTCTAAAGCATAGCCCCAAAAAGAAAGCGGTAAATCGGTAAGAGACATCATAGATCACACCATATCTAATAGAGTGCGATTACGACGTTCGGACACACCATTACGCCGAGGTGTTCTAGGCGGCGTGAGTTGTGAAACTATTCCACATTTTCTTAAGTGTGCCCCAAACTCGTGACTCAAGTATTCTCCTCCATGATCTGATCGTAGAAACTTGATTTTCCTGTCACGTTGATTTTCAACCTCACTCTGAAATTCCTTGAACTTTTCAAAGGTTTCAGACTTGTGTTTCATTAAGTAGATATACCCATACCTACTTAAATCATCAGTGAGGGTGAGAACATAACGATAGCCACCGCGAGCCTCAACACTCATTGGACCGCACACATCAGTATGTATGATTTCCAATAAGTCGGTTGCTCGCTCCATTGTTCCTGAGAACGGAGTCTTGGTCATTTTACCCATAAGGCATGGTTCGCATGTGTCAAATGATTCATAATCAAGAGACTCTAAAAGTCCATCAGCATGGAGCTTCTTCATGCGTTTGACACCTATGTGACCAAGGCGGCAGTGCCACAGGTATGTGGGACTATCATTATCAACCTTACTTCTTTTGGTACTCACATTATGAACATGTGTAGCATCACGTTCGAGATTCATAAAGAATAAACCATTCACCATAGGAGCATGACCATAAAACATATCTCTCATAAAAATGGAACAACCATTATTCTCAGATTTAAAAGAGTAGCCATCTCGAATTAAACGAGATCCTGATACAATGTTCATGCTCAAAGCTGGCACTAAATAACAATTATTAAGGTTTAAAACTAATCCCGAAGGGAGATGCAGAGGTAGCATGCCGACGGCGATCACATTGACCTTGGAACCATTCCCGACGCGCATCGTCACCTCGTCCTTTGCCAGTTTCCGCTTATTCCGCAGCCCCTGCTTTGAGTTACAAATGTGAGCAACTGCACCGGTATCAAATACCCAGGAGCTACTACGGGCACTAGTAAGGTACACATCAATTACATGTATATCACATATACCTTTTGTTTTGCCGGCCTTCTTATCCGCTAAGTACTTAGGGCAGTTCCGCTTCCAGTGACCGCTTCCCTTGCAATAAAAGCACCCAGTCTCGGGCTTGGGTCCATTCTTTGGCTTCTTCCCGGCAGCTTGCTTGCCGGGCGCGGCAACCTCCTTGCCGTCCTTCTTGAAGTTCTTTTTACCCTTGCCTTTCTTGAACTTAGTGGTTTTATTGACCATCAACACTTGATGTTCCTTCCTGACTTCTACCTCTACTGATTTCAGCATAGCAAATACTTCAGGAATGGTCTTTTCCATCCCCTGCATATTGAAGTTCATCACAAAGCTCTTGTAGCTTGGTGGAAGCGACTGGAGGATTCTGTCAATGACCGCATCATCCGGGAGATTAACTCCCAGCTGAGTCAAGCGGTTATGCAACCCAGACATAGTGAGTATGTGCTCACTGACAGAACTGTTTTCCTCCATCTTACAGCTGAAGAATTTGTCGGAGACTTCATATCTCTCGACCCGGGCATGAGCTTGGAAAACCATTTTCAGCTCTTCGAACATCTCATATGCTCCATGTCTCTCAAAACGCTTTTGGAGCCCCGGCTCTAGGCTGTAAAGCATGCCGCACTGAACGAGGGAGTAGTCATCGGAACGTGCCTGCCAAGCGTTCATAACATCTTGTTCTGCAGGGAGAACGGGTGCGTCACCAAGCGGTGCTTGTAGGACATAATCTTTCTTGGCAGCTATGAGGATGATCCTCAGGTTCCGGACCCAGTCCGTATAGTTGCTGCCATCGTCTTTCAGCTTGGTTTTCTCTAGGAACGCGTTGAAGTTGAGGACTATGTTGGCCATTTGATCTACAAGACATATTGTAAAATATTTAGACTAAGTTCATGATAATTAAGTTCAACCAATCAAATTATTAGTGAACTCCCACTTAGATTAGACATCCCTCTAGTCATCTAAGTATTACATGATCCGAGTTAAACTAGACCGTGTCCGATCATCACGTGAGACGGACTATTCAACATCGGTGAACATCTTCATGTTGATCGTATCTTCTATACGACTCATGCTCGACCTTTCGGTCTTCTGTGTTCCGAGGCCATGTCTGTACATGCTAGGTTCGTCGAGTTAACCTAAGTGTTTGCATGTGTAAATCTGTCTTACACCCGTTGTATGTGAACGTCTGAATAAAACACCCGATCATCACGTGGTGTTTTGAAACAGCGAACTGTCACAACGGTGCACAGTTAGGGGAACACTTCTTGAATTTATTGTGAGGGATCATCTTATTTACTACCGTCGTTCTAAGTAAACAAGATGCAAAACATGATAAACATCACATGCAATCAAATAATAAACGTGACATGATATGGCCAATATCACATAGCTCCTTTGATCTCCATCTTGGGGCTCCATGATCATCTTGTCACCGGCTTGACACCATGATCTCCATCATCATGATCTCCATCATCGTGTCTCCATGAAGTTGCTCGCCAACTATTACTTCTACTACTATGGCTAACGCGTTTAGCAATAAAGTAAAGTAATTTACATGGCGTTTCTTGATGACACGCAGGTCATATAAAAGAATAAAGACAACTCCTATGGCTCCTGCCGGTTGTCATACTCATCGACATGCAAGTCGTGATTCCTATTACAATAGCATGAACATCTCATACATCACATATAGATCATTCATCATTCATCACAACTTTGGCCATATCATATCACAAACCACTTGCTGCAAAAACAAGTTAGACGTCCTCTAATTGTTGTTGCAAGTTTTACGTGGCTGAATTAGGGTTCTAGCAAGAACGTTTTCTTACCTACGTTAAAGCCACAACGTGATTTGTCAACTTCTATTTACCCTTCATAAGGACCCTGTTCATCGATTCCGCTCCAACTAAAGTAGGAGAGACAGACACCCGCCAGCCACCTTATGCAACTAGTGCATGTTAGTCGGTGGAACCGGTCTCACGTAAGCGTACGTGTAAGGTTGGTCCGGGCCGCTTCATCCCACAATACCGCTGAAGCAAGAAAGGACTAGTAACGGCAAGAAAGTTGACAAATCTACGCCCACAACAAATTGTGTTCTACTCGCGCAAGAAGAACTACGCATAGACCTAGCTCATGATGCCACTGTTGGGGAACGTTGCAGAAAACAAAAATTTCCTACTCGTTTCACCAAGATCATCTAGGAGTTCATCTAGCAACGAGTGATTAGATGCATCTACATACCTTTGTAGATCGCGCACGGAAGCGTTCAAAAGAACGGTGATGATGTAGTCGTACTCGACGTGATTCAAATCACCGATGACCAGCGCCGAACGGACGGCACCTCCGCATTCAACACACGTACGGGACGGGAGACGTCTCCTCCTTCTTGATCCAGCAAGGGGGAGGAGAGGTTGATGAAGATCCAGCAGCACGACGGCGTGGTGGTGGATGCAGGGCGTCACAGCAGCAGGGCTTCGCCGAGACTACGAGGGAGAGACGTAACGGGGGGGGGGTGGAGGCGCCAGGGGCTGGTGTGTGAAGTCCCTCCTCTCCCCCCACTATATATAGGGGTGCCAGGGGGGGCGCCGGCCCTAGTAGATGAGATCTACTAGGGGGGGCGGCGGCCAAGGGGAGGTTTCCCTCCCCCCCAAGGCACCTTGGGGTGCCTTCCACCACATGGACTCTTCCATGGTGGAAACCCTAGGCGCATGGGCCTATAGGGGCTGGTGCCCTTGGCCCATCTAGGCCAAGGCGCACCCCCTACAGCCCATGTGGCCCCCCGGGACAGGTGGCCCCACCCGGTGGACCCCCGGAACCCTTCCGGTGGTCCCGGTACAATACCGATAACCCCGAAACTTGTCCCGATGCCCGAAATAGCACTTCCTATATATAATTCTTTACCTCCGGACCATTCCGGAACTCCTCGTGACGTCCGGGATCTCATCCGGGACTCCGAACAACATTCGGGTTTCTGCATATACATATCTTCATAACCCTAGCGTCACCGAACCTTAAGTGTGTAGACCCTACGGGTTCGGGAGACAAGCAGACATGACCGAGACGACTCTCCGGTCAATAACCAACAGCGGGATCTGGATACCCATGTTGGCTCCCACATGCTCCACGATGATCTCATCGGATGAACCACGATGTCGAGGATTTAATCAATCCCGTACGCTATTCCCTTTGTCTATCGATATGTTACTTGCCCGAGATTCGATCGTCGGTATCCCAATACCTCGTTCAATCTCGTTACCGGCAAGTCACTTTACTCGTACCGTAATGCATGATCCCGTGACCAGACACTTGGTCACTCTGAGCTCATTATGATGATGCATTACCGAGTGGGCCCAGTGATACCTCTCCGTCATACGGAGTGACAAATCCCAGTCTTGATCCATGTCACCCAACAGACACTTTCGGAGATACCCGTAGTCTACCTTTATAGTCACCCAGTTACGTTGTGACGTTTGGCATACCCAAAGCACTCCTACGGTATCCGGGAGTTACACGATCTCATGGTCTAAGGAAAAGATACTTTGACATTGGAAAACTCTAGCAAACGAACTATACGATCTTGTGCTATGTTTAGGATTGGGTCTTGTTCATCACATCATTCTCCCAATGATGTGATCTCGTTATCAATGACATCCAGTGTCCATAGTCAGGAAACCATGACTATCTGTTGATCAACGAGCTAGTCAACTAGAGGCTCACTAGGGACATGTTGGTGTCTGTTATTCACACATGTATTACGATTTCCGGATAACACAATTATAGCATGAATAAAGACAATTATCATGAACAAGGAAATATAATAATAATGCTTTTATTATTGCCTCTAGGGCATATTTCCAACAGTCTCGCCCTCCCAAAGTGCTTTTCAGCGAAAAAAGAGCACCCAAGACTCTTACCTATATGTCCAGAATTGCGTCCGCGCTCTCCACCGTAGTAAGAAGCCTGCGCTCCTAGTTAAGATAGACATAGCTAGGGCTTTCGACTCCGTAGCCTGGGACTACCTGCTAGAGCTTCTTTAGAGGCTAGGATTTAGCGCAAGATGGCGTGACTGGATCACCATTCTCCTATCCTCCTCTTCGTCCTCCTGTCTCCTGAACGGCGTGCCGGGGAAATTCTTCCTGCATGTGTGCGGCCTTCGCCAGGGGGACCCGCTCTCGCCGTTGCTGTTCATCCTAGCAATAGACCCACTGCATCGCCTTCTGCAAGCTGCAACAGAGCAAGGCATTATGCGCACCCTCCCGGACAGGAAAATCACGACTAGGGTTAGCCTCTACGCGGATGATGCGATTCTTTTCGCAAACCCAACTAGACAGGAGTTCAACAACATCATGGGCCTTCTGGCTCTCTTCGGCAAGGCCAGGGTCTGAAAATCAATTCGGACAAAACATGCGTCGCCCCAATCCGATGCGAAGACATAGACCTTCAGATAGTGCTGCAAAACTTCATGGGCAAGATCGTAGGTTTCCCACTGATGTATCTTGGCCTCCCGATCACCATCTCTAGGTTGCGCATCATGCATCTGCAGTTCATCCTAGATAGGATACGCGCTCGCCTTGCAGGATGGAAAGGCCGTTTGTTATCCATCGCCGGCCGGAGGGTTTTAGTCAGGAGCGTTCTGACGGCACTGCCAACATACGCGTTGTCCGTTCTCAGGGCGCCTGTCAAGCTTCTCAAGGACATCAACAAGGTGCGCAGCCGCTTTCTTTGGGCGGGAGAGGAGGAATTGACTGGCGGAAAATGCAAAGTTAGCTGGCAACAAGTGTGCTCGCCGGTGCAGCATGGAGGCTTGGGCATCCTGAGCATGACCAAATTCAGTCGCGCTCTCCGGCTCAGATGGTTATGGATGTCCTGGTAGCAGCCCTGCCGGCCATGGGTTGGCACCCCGGTGCCATGCGACGAGAAGGACCGCAAGCTCTTCAACCAGGCAACAAGAGTCACCATTAGAGACGGAGCCACGTCATCTTTCTGGCAAAACTCTTTGCTAGATATTGGACCCCTCAAGCAAGCGTTCCCAGGCCTGTATGCTCACTCCCGGCGTAAGAACAGATCAGTGGCAGCTGCCATGGCAGATCACACTTGGGTAAACGATCTCAGACACGGTGATCGTGCAGAAATAGTGGTTGACTTCCTCTCCCTCTTACGACTGCTGGCGGCCCAAAACGTGACCCTAACAGCTGGTGCAGCAGACTCGATCACATGGACTCAAAACAGCTCAGGATAGTACACGGCAAGTTCAGCATACAGTATGCAATTTCAAACACCTGCAACAAATGAGCTCTGTACTGCCATCTGGAAGCCATGGGCTCCAGGGAAGATGAAGATCTTCTCCTGGCTTCTGCACCTTGATAGATTGTGGTGTAATGACAGGCTGAAGCGGCGGGGTTGGCCAAATGGATATTTTTGCCCTCTGTGCATCAGACACCTCGAAACATCGGTTCATCTATTCTGGGAATGCAACTTGGCAAGGGAAACTTGGAGGAGGATGGCCACCAGGAACGGCTGCGTCCCCCTAAACCCTGGTTCTTGGAACAACACGGAAAATTCATCGCAAAGGGTGCAACGATGCCTGCAGAGGTTTGCAAATGAGAAGACTCGAAAAGCCGCGACATCCATCATCATGCTCACCTGCTGGGAAATATGGAAGGAGAGGAATGACTGTATCTTCAAGGGAAAAACTGCATCAGCGGAAGATATACTCAGCCGGATAGCGCGATCGCCGGACCTCTGGAGTGTGGCGAGGCCAAAGAGTGTAGAGTCCCTCCTTGGCTCCCCCGGTTGGGAGAGATTAGGCCTTTATGTTTTGCTGCCTTAGGGCATCTTCAGCCATTCGGCCCCCTAGGGCGCCTAAATAGAGCGGCCTGGGGGCGTGCCGGCGCTAGTTCGGCCCCTGGGGGCGACCTAGCTCCCAGTCACGCCCCCATGCGCCGGCCCCAGGATGCGGGAAATTTAAACTTGGTCGTTGCCGCTCTCAAAAGACGCTCGGCCTCCATTTCGCCGCTGAGGTCCACTACCTCGTCCTGGGTGGCGAACCCGGGAGACGCGGCGGCCGCGGTCGATCCTGTCGCGATGATGTCGTCCATGTCGGCTCCCGTGTCGTCGGCGTCGCCGAGGTGCGAGAAGGGTAGCGGTCCACGGTAGAGATGGGGCGTCGGTGTGGACACGTAGGCGGCGGGCGGCGAGTAGTTGTATGGAGGGTACTGCACGCCGACGAAGGCGGGCGAGGGCGTGCGCGTAGCGGGGGTGACCATGAGGGAAGGTCACGTTTAGGTTGAACCCACCGTGCGCGTCGCCGTCGGCGTAGCCGGGCGACGATGAACCCCATGGAGATCCGGCGCCTTGCTGTCCCTAGGGTGCGTACTGGGCGTGGCTAACGACGGGTGGATTCATCCCCGCCTGGTCGACTGATGAGGAAGACGCCGCCGTGCGCGCCGCGTTGTCGCGGGCCTTCTTGGTTATGGCCCTGTTCCGCCTGTCGGCGGTGACTGCTTCGCGCCGCTGAACTTCCACCCTCCACTCGGCGTTCGACAGGCCCGGTGGCTTCGATGGCGGCGCCCTCGGCTTCCTCTGCTTCGGCTGGGCCACGGCGCCAGTCGCGGTTGCCGCCGCGCGCGGCATTACGTACTTCTTCGGCGGCATGGCGTACTTCTTCGCGGCGAGCGGGAGGGGGTTTGGCGGGAGAAAGGGAGAGAATGGCGGGAGGAAGGCGAGCGAGCGGGAGAGATGCGAGGGAAAAGCGTCAAGAAACGTTGGGAAAAGGCCCTCGGGTCGCCTCCAGGGCGGGCCCACGCGCCTTTTTCGCTTGTGTCGGCTCCCCAAGCGCCCCCAGGGCGCCGGGTTCGGCCTGGGTCCGCCGGCACCAGTTTTGGCCCGAGCCGGCGAAAAACGGGCTTCTGGGGACGCGACTGGGGTCTTTTTTTGGCGCCGGCGCGGCAAAATCACCTGAGGAGGGCCTGTTGGGGGCGCGGCTGGAGATGCCCTTACGGCAGGGTGTTGACAAATCTTCTGTAAACCGTTTTTAAACTCTTCTCCTCTACTAAATCAATGAAACGCCAGCAGATGCTGGGTCTTTCAAAAAAAAAAAAGACTATCGGATTGTCTTTCTTCGTCAGTAAACTATTCACAAGGCCACAGGGGTAGCGAGTAGGCATTTCCCGTAGGCGAAAGCACGACGTAAACAATTCTTCGTTTCTGGTACGTAGTTTCACGAAAGCACGACGACACATTTTGGCTCTGCTCCAAAGTCCATACCGCGGAGCCGAGCAAAGCTGAGCGGGATCTAATCGATCACGCCATGTCTTGTCAGCCACCCAGGCTGATAAGTGATAGCTCGCGCTGCCAATCGATCGATCCAGCACGCAGCACGCAGCACGCAGCACGCAGCTCAGAGTTCAAGAGATCTCTCTCTTGACGGAACAAGGGCCTCAGGAGATTCAATCACGAGGCCTTCTTCGAGCACGCGGCCAGATCATGGCGCCAGCCGCGCTCGCACGCGCCTGGCCGTGCCCGTACCGGAGACCTGGGCGAAGTGACACCAGCGCTTAGACTTACCGGAAGAGACGAACCCGGAGCGAGGCTCGAGAGGAGACTCGATGGCCATGAGCTGATGATATAGCTAGCTAGCATCATGCCCATACGGCGGTGCTTCTGGCGACGTCGACGGCGGTTCCGAGGCAAATCTAGGTGGGGAAAGCATGCCATTACCATGATCACTGCATGGATCGCCAATGCAATCGTGTTCTCGTAAACGAGTCCCGTAAACTGTAAGCGCTGGAATCCATATGGATCGACAGCTCTAACCGGGTCTTTTGGGCCTAGCAATCGATCGACAGCCCCGACCTAGGGACGTTTTGTTTATCATCATGAAGTCAAAGCCTAGGGCGCACCCCAACTAGTAATTCTAAGCCAGGTAATGAATTTCCAAGTCCCATCGTCATGTGGTGAAGACACGGATGAGCGCCACGAGATGTACAACAAACGCACTGGTGACTGTAGGTAGGATTGGATCGTGCGTACTGTGTGTATCTTTGGGAAATCATTCGTGCCATACACGGGTTCAATATCTTCTTTGAAACCAGCAATTTATAGTAGTATATCACTGCTTTACAGGCTTTTGATCGGGCGCGTGCTGCATCGCCCTGCATGCACTGTTGCCTGGAACAGTCGGTGCCGTGATGAACGCCAAGAAATTAACCTGTGCCTGTAAAATCATTGAAGGGCAAGCATGGTACAACACCAAGGGATTTAATCTGTACCTGTAAAATCAGGCAAGGACAAGGATCGCATGGTACTCCGGCCGTTTCTTTTCAGTCTTACAATTTGGTCAAAGTCAAACTTTGTAAAGTTTGACCTACTTTGTAGAAGAAAATATTAACATCTATTACAACACTAAAGCTATATGATATGAAAATTAATTTCATGATGCATCTACCAATATGATACGAAAGGATTCTGCTGTAATTTTATATGAAGGTAAGGGCACCTCCAAAATGGACCCTCAAACCGCGTCCGGACTGAACACAAAGTGGGAAGGATAGGGTTCTCTGCTTACCGAAAGTGCTCGGCCGCACTGCAGATGCTTGCATATGGCACAGACGTTGACTCCTAGGACGAATACCTACGGATGTCTGAGAGCACATGCGGAAATGCCATGGTAAGATTTGTTGTTGTCGCGGTCTCGGTGTTTGGACCTAAATACCCGAGAGAACCAACTGTCGTAGACACAGAGAGGATCCTGGCAATGTCTGAAGCTAGAGGGTGGCCAGGTTTGCTCAGATCTCTTGAATGGATGCATTGGAGATGGAAGAACTGCCCAAAAGCTCTACAAGGGCAATATGAGGGTCATGTTAAGAAGCCCACTATCATTCTTTAAGCAGTTGCGTCACATGATCTTTGGATTTCAAATGCTTTCTTTGGCATGCCCGGATTTGACAATGACATCAATGTGTTGTTTGCTAGGCTGACTGGAGGGAAAACTACTCATTGCCACTATGCTGTTAATAGGCATGAATACAACATGGGATTTTATCTCGTTGATAGTATCTATTCTTCGTGGGCTACCATTGTCAAGACCATCTCCGACCCACTTGGCCAGAAAAAGTCTCACTTTGCCCAAAGACAAGAAGGAGCTGGAAAGGATGTTGAGAGGGCATTTGGAGTTCCGCAAGCATGTTATGCAGTTGTTTGTGGACTTGCTAAGCAATGGGATACAAAGACCTTGTGGGAGGTGATGACATGTTGTGTGATCATGCACAACATGATCATGGAGGATGAGGGTGAGTGCTACTTGTAAACCGCGTTGGGTTTTTCCACGAAGAGGAGGGGAGATGCAGTACAGTAGAGATAAGTATTTCCCTCGGTGCGAACCAAGGTTATCGAACCAATAGGATAACCAAGCAAACTCTCCTCGTCAACACCTACACACACAAAAGCAAATACTACACTACAGGAAAATCCTGTTTTCTCGTGTGTTAGGCTATAAGCCGAGAGCTTTTTTTCGGGTACTCGGCTTATATGCCTCTACGCCGTGTCTAGGCAAAAAAACACCCGACAAATACGAAGGACTCAGCTTATAGCCATCTATAAGCCGAGTGTAGAAAAAAAGCCCTCAGCTTATAGGGAGCACACGGTATCTACAGGAAAAAGCACTCGGCTTCCAGCAGGCACTCGGCAAACACATCTGCCACGTGTCCACAACGGAGGTGGCTGACGACACCGTCACGGAGCATCTTATAAGCCATGTGCAGTAGTAGAAGGCACCCGGTTTACATGTTTATATATAAACCGCGCGGCTCATTTAGGCACTCGGTTTATAGATAAAACATGGAGTGCTCGTAGGCACTCAGTTTATATATAAACCGTGTGGCTCCAATAGGCACTCGGTTTATACAGATGGTGACACGTGTTCGTTATCTCCCAGCTGCCGTCATGTTACTTTAGTAAGCCGAGAGCCTCGTATAAACACACAACTTATATATAAACCGAGAGTTTTTTCACTGGCACCCGGCTTATATCTTATAAGCCGATCAAGTGTAAAGGTGCTCGCACTTCGGCTTGCAAGCGTTCTGCAGGACATCGTCTCGCCCTCCCAAAGTGCTTTTCAGCAAAAAAGAGAGCATCCAAGACTATTACCTATATGTCCAGAATTGCGTCCGCGCTCTCCACCGTAGTAAGAAGCCTGCGCTCCTAGTTAAGATAGACATAGCTAGGGCTTTCGACTCCGTAGCCTGGGACTACCTGCTAGAGCTTCTTTAGAGGCTAGGATTTAGCGCAAGATGGCGTGACTGGATCACCATTCTCCTATCCTCCTCTTCGTCCTCCTGTCTCCTGAACGGCGTGCCGGGGAAATTCTTCCTGCATGTGTGCGGCCTTCGCCAGGGGGACCCGCTCTCGCCGTTGCTGTTCATCCTAGCAATAGACCCACTGCATCGCCTTCTGCAAGCTGCAACAGAGCAAGGCATTATGCGCACCCTCCCGGACAGGAAAATCACGACTAGGGTTAGCCTCTACGCGGACGATGCGATTCTTTTCGCAAACCCAACTAGACAGGAGTTCAACAACATCATGGGCCTTCTGGCTCTCTTCGGCAAGGCCACGGGTCTGAAAATCAATTCGGACAAAACATGCGTCGCCCCAATCCGATGCGAAGACATAGACCTTCAGATAGTGCTGCAAAACTTCACGGGCAAGATCGTAGGTTTCCCACTGACGTATCTTGGCCTCCCGATCACCATCTCTAGGTTGCGCATCATGCATCTGCAGTTCATCCTAGATAGGATACGCCCTCGCCTTGCAGGATGGAAAGGCCGTTTGTTATCCATCGCCGGCCGGAGGGTTTTAGTCAGGAGCGTTCTGACGGCACTGCCAACTTACGCGTTGTCCGTTCTCAGGGCGCCTGTCAAGCTTCTCAAGGACATCGACAAGGTGCGCGGCCGCTTTCTTTGGGCGGGAGAGGAGGAATTGACTCTCGGAAAATGCAAAGTTCGCTGGCAACAAGTGTGCTCGCCGGTGCAGCATGGAGGCTTGGGCATCCTGAGCATGACCAAATTCAGTCGCGCTCTCCGGCTCAGATGGTTATGGATGTCCTGGTAGCAGCCCTGCAGGCCATGGGTTGGCACCCCGGTGCCATGCGACGAGAAGGACCGCAAGCTCTTCAACCAGGCAACAAGAGTCACCATTAGAGACGGAGCCACGTCATCTTTCTGGCAAAACTCTTTGCTAGATATTGGACCCCTCAAGCAAGCGTTCCCAGGCCTGTATGCTCACTCCCGGCGTAAGAACAGATCAGTGGCAGCTGCCATGGCAGATCACACTTGGGTAAACGATCTCAGACACGGTGATCGTGCAGAAATAGTGGTTGACTTCCTCTCCCTCTTACGACTGCTGGCGGCCCAAAACGTGACCCTAACAGCTGGTGCAGCAGACTCGATCACATGGACTCAAAACAGCTCAGGATAGTACACGGCAAGTTCAGCATACAGTATGCAATTTCAAACACCTGCAACAAATGAGCTCTGTACTGCCATCTGGAAGCCATGGGCTCCAGGGAAGATGAAGATCTTCTCCTGGCTTCTGCACCTTGATAGATTGTGGTGTAATGACAGGCTGAAGCGGCGGGGTTGGCCAAATGGATATTTTTGCCCTCTGTGCATCAGACACCTCGAAACATCGGTTCATCTATTCTGGGAATGCAACTTGGCAAGGGAAACTTGGAGGAGGATGGCCACCAGGAACGGCTGCGGCCCCCTAAACCCTGGTTCTTGGAACAACACGGGAAATTCATTGCAAAGGGTGCAACGATGCCTGCAGAGGTTTGCAAATGAGAAGACTCGAAAAGCCGCGGCATCCATCATCATGCTCACCTACTGGGAAATATGGAAGGAGAGGAATGACTGTATCTTCAAGGGAAAAACTGCATCAGCGGAAGATATACTCAGCCGGATAGCGCGATCGCCGGACCTCTGGAGTGTGGCGAGGCCAAAGAGTGTAGAGTCCCTCCTTGGCTCCCCCGGTTGGGAGAGATTAGGCCTTTATGTTTTGCTGCCTTAGGGCATCTTCAGCCGTTCGGCCCCCTAGGGCGCCTAAATAGAGCGGCCTGGGGGCGTGCCGGCGCTAGTTCGGCCCCTGGGGGCGACCTAGCTCCCAGTCACGCCCCCATGCGCCGGCCCCAGGATGCGGGAAATTTAAACTTGGTCATTGCCGCTCTCAAAAGACGCTCGGCCTCCATTTCGCCGCTGAGGTCCACTACCTCGTCCTGGGTGGCGAACCCGGGAGACGCGGCGGCCGCGGTCGATCCTGTCGCGATGATGTCGTCCATGTCGGCTCCCGTGTCGTCGGCGTCGCCGAGGTGCGAGAAGGGTAGCGGTCCACGGTAGAGATGGGGCGTCGGTGTGGACACGTAGGCGGCGGGCGGCGAGTAGTTGTATGGAGGGTACTGCACGCCGACGAAGGCGGGCGAGGGCGTGCGCGTAGCGGGGTGACCATGAGGGAAGGTCACGTTTAGGTTGAACCCACCGTGCGCGTCGCCGTCGGCGTAGCCGGGCGACGATGAACCCCATGGAGATCCGGCGCCTTGCTGTCCCTAGGGTGCGTACTGGGCGTGGCTAACGACGGGTGGATTCATCCCCGCCTGGTCGACTGATGAGGAAGACGCCGCCGTGCGCGCCGCGTTGTCGCGGGCCTTCTTGGTTATGGCCCTGTTCCGCCTGTCGGCGGTGACTGCTTCGCGCCGCTGAACTTCCACCCTCCACTCGGCGTTCGACAGGCCCGGTGGCTTCGATGGCGGCGCCCTCGGCTTCCTCTGCTTCGGCTGGGCCACGGCGCCAGTCGCGGTTGCCGCCGCGCGCGGCATGACGTACTTCTTCGGCGGCATGGCGTACTTCTTCGCGGCGAGCGGGAGGGGGTTTGGCGGGAGAAAGGGAGAGAATGGCGGGAGGAAGGCGAGCGAGCGGGAGAGATGCGAGGGAAAAGCGTCAAGAAACGTCGGGAAAAGGCCCTCGGGTCGCCTCCAGGGCGGGCCCACGCGCCTTTTTCGCTTGTGTCGGCTCCCCAAGCGCCCCCAGGGCGCCGGGTTCGGCCTGGGTCCGCCGGCACCAGTTTTGGCCCGAGCCGGCGAAAAACGGGCTTCTGGGGACGCGACTGGGGTCTTTTTTTGGCGCCGGCGCGGCAAAATCACCTGGGGAGGGCCTGTTGGGGGCGCGGCTGGAGATGCCCTTACGGCAGGGTGTTGACAAATCTTCTGTAAACCGTTTTTAAACTCTTCTCCTCTACTAAATCAATGAAACGCCAGCAGATGCTGGGTCTTTCAAAAAAAAAAAGACTATCGGATTGTCTTTCTTCGTCAGTAAACTATTCACAAGGCCACAGGGGTAGCGAGTAGGCATTTCCCGTAGGCGAAAGCACGACGTAAACAATTCTTCGTTTCTGGTACGTAGTTTCACGAAAGCACGACGACACATTTTGGCTCTGCTCCAAAGTCCATACCGCGGAGCCGAGCAAAGCTGAGCGGGATCTAATCGATCACGCCATGTCTTGTCAGCCACCCAGGCTGATAAGTGATAGCTCGCGCTGCCAATCGATCGATCCAGCACGCAGCACGCAGCACGCAGCACGCAGCTCAGAGTTCAAGAGATCTCTCTCTTGACGGAACAAGGGCCTCAGGAGATTCAATCACGAGGCCTTCTTCGAGCACGCGGCCAGATCATGGCGCCAGCCGCGCTCGCACGCGCCTGGCCGTGCCCGTACCGGAGACCTGGGCGAAGTGACACCAGCGCTTAGACTTACCGGAAGAGACGAACCCGGAGCGAGGCTCGAGAGGAGACTCGATGGCCATGAGCTGATGATATAGCTAGCTAGCATCATGCCCATACGGCGGTGCTTCTGGCGACGTCGACGGCGGTTCCGAGGCAAATCTAGGTGGGGAAAGCATGCCATTACCATGATCACTGCATGGATCGCCAATGCAATCGTGTTCTCGTAAACGAGTCCCGTAAACTGTAAGCGCTGGAATCCATATGGATCGACAGCTCTAACCGGGTCTTTTGGGCCTAGCAATCGATCGACAGCCCCGACCTAGGGACGTTTTGTTTATCATCATGAAGTCAAAGCCTAGGGCGCACCCCAACTAGTAATTCTAAGCCAGGTAATGAATTTCCAAGTCCCATCGTCATGTGGTGAAGACACGGATGAGCGCCACGAGATGTACAACAAACGCACTGGTGACTGTAGGTAGGATTGGATCGTGCGTACTGTGTGTATCTTTGGGAAATCATTCGTGCCATACACGGGTTCAATATCTTCTTTGAAACCAGCAATTTATAGTAGTATATCACTGCTTTACAGGCTTTTGATCGGGCGCGTGCTGCATCGCCCTGCATGCACTGTTGCCTGGAACAGTCGGTGCCGTGATGAACGCCAAGAAATTAACCTGTGCCTGTAAAATCATTGAAGGGCAAGCATGGTACAACACCAAGGGATTTAATCTGTACCTGTAAAATCAGGCAAGGACAAGGATCGCATGGTACTCCGGCCGTTTCTTTTCAGTCTTACAATTTGGTCAAAGTCAAACTTTGTAAAGTTTGACCTACTTTGTAGAAGAAAATATTAACATCTATTACAACACTAAAGCTATATGATATGAAAATTAATTTCATGATGCATCTACCAATATGATACGAAAGGATTCTGCTGTAATTTTATATGAAGGTAAGGGCACCTCCAAAATGGACCCTCAAACCGCGTCCGGACTGAACACAAAGTGGGAAGGATAGGGTTCTCTGCTTACCGAAAGTGCTCGGCCGCACTGCAGATGCTTGCATATGGCACAGACGTTGACTCCTAGGACGAATACCTACGGATGTCTGAGAGCACATGCGGAAATGCCATGGTAAGATTTGTTGTTGTCGCGGTCTCGGTGTTTGGACCTAAATACCCGAGAGAACCAACTGTCGTAGACACAGAGAGGATCCTGGCAATGTCTGAAGCTAGAGGGTGGCCAGGTTTGCTCAGATCTCTTGAATGGATGCATTGGAGATGGAAGAACTGCCCAAAAGCTCTACAAGGGCAATATGAGGGTCATGTTAAGAAGCCCACTATCATTCTTTAAGCAGTTGCGTCACATGATCTTTGGATTTCAAATGCTTTCTTTGGCATGCCCGGATTTGACAATGACATTAATGTGTTGTTTGCTAGGCTGACTGGAGGGAAAACTACTCATTGCCACTATGCTGTTAATAGGCATGAATACAACATGGGATTTTATCTCGTTGATAGTATCTATTCTTCGTGGGCTACCATTGTCAAGACCATCTCCGACCCACTTGGCCAGAAAAAGTCTCACTTTGCCCAAAGACAAGAAGGAGCTGGAAAGGATGTTGAGAGGGCATTTGGAGTTCCGCAAGCATGTTATGCAGTTGTTTGTGGACTTGCTAAGCAATGGGATACAAAGACCTTGTGGGAGGTGATGACATGTTGTGTGATCATGCACAACATGATCATGGAGGATGAGGGTGAGTGCTACTTGTAAACCGCGTTGGGTTTTTCCACGAAGAGGAGGGGAGATGCAGTACAGTAGAGATAAGTATTTCCCTCGGTGCGAACCAAGGTTATCGAACCAATAGGATAACCAAGCAAACTCTCCTCGTCAACACCTACACACACAAAAGCAAATACTACACTACAGGAAAATCCTGTTTTCTCGTGTGTTAGGCTATAAGCCGAGAGCTTTTTTTCGGGTACTCGGCTTATATGCCTCTACGCCGTGTCTAGGCAAAAAAACACCCGACAAATACGAAGGACTCAGCTTATAGCCATCTATAAGCCGAGTGTAGAAAAAAAGCCCTCAGCTTATCGGGAGCACACGGTATCTACAGGAAAAAGCACTCGGCTTCCAGCAGGCACTCGGCAAACACATCTGCCACGTGTCCACAACGGAGGTGGCTGACGACACCGTCACGGAGCATCTTATAAGCCATGTGCAGCAGTAGAAGGCACCCGGTTTACATGTTTATATATAAACCGCGCGGCTCATTTAGGCACTCGGTTTATAGATAAAACATGTAGTGCTCGTAGGCACTCAGTTTATATATAAACCGTGTGGCTCCAATAGGCACTCGGTTTATACAGATGGTGACACGTGTTCGTTATCTCCCAGCTGCCGTCATGTTACTTTAGTAAGCCGAGAGCCTCGTATAAACACACAACTTATATATAAACCGAGAGTTTTTTCACTGGCACCCGGCTTATATCTTATAAGCCGATCAAGTGTAAAGGTGCTCGCACTTCGGCTTGCAAGCGTTCTGCAGGACATCGTCTCGCCCTCCCAAAGTGCTTTTCAGAAAAAAAGAGAGCATCCAAGACTATTACCTATATGTCCAGAATTGCGTCCGCGCTCTCCACCGTAGTAAGAAGCCTGCGCTCCTAGTTAAGATAGACATAGCTAGGGCTTTCGACTCCGTAGCCTGGGACTACCTGCTAGAGCTTCTTTAGAGGCTAGGATTTAGCGCAAGATGGCGTGACTGGATCACCATTCTCCTATCCTCCTCTTCGTCCTCCTGTCTCCTGAACGGCGTGCCGGGGAAATTCTTCCTGCATGTGTGCGGCCTTCGCCAGGGGGACCCGCTCTCGCCGTTGCTGTTCATCCTAGCAATAGACCCACTGCATCGCCTTCTGCAAGCTGCAACAGAGCAAGGCATTATGCGCACCCTCCCGGACAGGAAAATCACGACTAGGGTTAGCCTCTACGCGGACGATGCGATTCTTTTCGCAAACCCAACTAGACAGGAGTTCAACAACATCATGGGCCTTCTGGCTCTCTTCGGCAAGGCCACGGGTCTGAAAATCAATTCGGACAAAACATGCGTCGCCCCAATCCGATGCGAAGACATAGACCTTCAGATAGTGCTGCAAAACTTCACGGGCAAGATCGTAGGTTTCCCACTGACGTATCTTGGCCTCCCGATCACCATCTCTAGGTTGCGCATCATGCATCTGCAGTTCATCCTAGATAGGATACGCCCTCGCCTTGCAGGATGGAAAGGCCGTTTGTTATCCATCGCCGGCCGGAGGGTTTTAGTCAGGAGCGTTCTGACGGCACTGCCAACTTACGCGTTGTCCGTTCTCAGGGCGCCTGTCAAGCTTCTCAAGGACATCGACAAGGTGCGCGGCCGCTTTCTTTGGGCGGGAGAGGAGGAATTGACTCTCGGAAAATGCAAAGTTCGCTGGCAACAAGTGTGCTCGCCGGTGCAGCATGGAGGCTTGGGCATCCTGAGCATGACCAAATTCAGTCGCGCTCTCCGGCTCAGATGGTTATGGATGTCCTGGTAGCAGCCCTGCAGGCCATGGGTTGGCACCCCGGTGCCATGCGACGAGAAGGACCGCAAGCTCTTCAACCAGGCAACAAGAGTCACCATTAGAGACGGAGCCACGTCATCTTTCTGGCAAAACTCTTTGCTAGATATTGGACCCCTCAAGCAAGCGTTCCCAGGCCTGTATGCTCACTCCCGGCGTAAGAACAGATCAGTGGCAGCTGCCATGGCAGATCACACTTGGGTAAACGATCTCAGACGCGGTGATCGTGCAGAAATAGTGGTTGACTTCCTCTCCCTCTTACGACTGCTGGCGGCCCAAAACGTGACCCTAACAGCTGGTGCAGCAGACTCGATCACATGGACTCAAAACAGCTCAGGATAGTACACGGCAAGTTCAGCATACAGTATGCAATTTCAAACACCTGCAACAAATGAGCTCTGTACTGCCATCTGGAAGCCATGGGCTCCAGGGAAGATGAAGATCTTCTCCTGGCTTCTGCACCTTGATAGATTGTGGTGTAATGACAGGCTGAAGCGGCGGGGTTGGCCAAATGGATATTTTTTCCCTCTGTGCATCAGACACCTCGAAACATCGGTTCATCTATTCTGGGAATGCAACTTGGCAAGGGAAACTTGGAGGAGGATGGCCACCAGGAACGGCTGCGGCCCCCTAAACCCTGGTTCTTGGAACAACACGGGAAATTCATTGCAAAGGGTGCAACGATGCCTGCAGAGGTTTGCAAATGAGAAGACTCGAAAAGCCGCGGCATCCATCATCATGCTCACCTGCTGGGAAATATGGAAGGAGAGGAATGACTGTATCTTCAAGGGAAAAACTGCATCAGCGGAAGATATACTCAGCCGGATAGCGCGATCGCCGGACCTCTGGAGTGTGGCGAGGCCAAAGAGTGTAGAGTCCCTCCTTGGCTCCCCCGGTTGGGAGAGATTAGGCCTTTATGTTTTGCTGCCTTAGGGCATCTTCAGCCGTTCGGCCCCCTAGGGCGCCTAAATAGAGCGGCCTGGGGGCGTGCCGGCGCTAGTTCGGCCCCTGGGGGCGACCTAGCTCCCAGTCACGCCCCCATGCGCCGGCCCCAGGATGCGGGAAATTTAAACTTGGTCGTTGCCGCTCTCAAAAGACGCTCGGCCTCCATTTCGCCGCTGAGGTCCACTACCTCGTCCTGGGTGGCGAACCCGGGAGACGCGGCGGCCGCGGTCGATCCTGTCGCGATGATGTCGTCCATGTCGGCTCCCGTGTCGTCGGCGTCGCCGAGGTGCGAGAAGGGTAGCGGTCCACGGTAGAGATGGGGCGTCGGTGTGGACACGTAGGCGGCGGGCGGCGAGTAGTTGTATGGAGGGTACTGCACGCCGACGAAGGCGGGCGAGGGCGTGCGCGTAGCGGGGTGACCATGAGGGAAGGTCACGTTTAGGTTGAACCCACCGTGCGCGTCGCCGTCGGCGTAGCCGGGCGACGATGAACCCCATGGAGATCCGGCGCCTTGCTGTCCCTAGGGTGCGTACTGGGCGTGGCTAACGACGGGTGGATTCATCCCCGCCTGGTCGACTGATGAGGAAGACGCCGCCGTGCGCGCCGCGTTGTCGCGGGCCTTCTTGGTTATGGCCCTGTTCCGCCTGTCGGCGGTGACTGCTTCGCGCCGCTGAACTTCCACCCTCCACTCGGCGTTCGACAGGCCCGGTGGCTTCGATGGCGGCGCCCTCGGCTTCCTCTGCTTCGGCTGGGCCACGGCGCCAGTCGCGGTTGCCGCCGCGCGCGGCATGACGTACTTCTTCGGCGGCATGGCGTACTTCTTCGCGGCGAGCGGGAGGGGGTTTGGCGGGAGAAAGGGAGAGAATGGCGGGAGGAAGGCGAGCGAGCGGGAGAGATGCGAGGGAAAAGCGTCAAGAAACGTCGGGAAAAGGCCCTCGGGTCGCCTCCAGGGCGGGCCCACGCGCCTTTTTCGCTTGTGTCGGCTCCCCAAGCGCCCCCAGGGCGCCGGGTTCGGCCTGGGTCCGCCGGCACCAGTTTTGGCCCGAGCCGGCGAAAAACGGGCTTCTGGGGACGCGACTGGGGTCTTTTTTTGGCGCCGGCGCGGCAAAATCACCTGGGGAGGGCCTGTTGGGGGCGCGGCTGGAGATGCCCTTACGGCAGGGTGTTGACAAATCTTCTGTAAACCGTTTTTAAACTCTTCTCCTCTACTAAATCAATGAAACGCCAGCAGATGCTGGGTCTTTCAAAAAAAAAAAGACTATCGGATTGTCTTTCTTCGTCAGTAAACTATTCACAAGGCCACAGGGGTAGCGAGTAGGCATTTCCCGTAGGCGAAAGCACGACGTAAACAATTCTTCGTTTCTGGTACGTAGTTTCACGAAAGCACGACGACACATTTTGGCTCTGCTCCAAAGTCCATACCGCGGAGCCGAGCAAAGCTGAGCGGGATCTAATCGATCACGCCATGTCTTGTCAGCCACCCAGGCTGATAAGTGATAGCTCGCGCTGCCAATCGATCGATCCAGCACGCAGCACGCAGCACGCAGCACGCAGCTCAGAGTTCAAGAGATCTCTCTCTTGACGGAACAAGGGCCTCAGGAGATTCAATCACGAGGCCTTCTTCGAGCACGCGGCCAGATCATGGCGCCAGCCGCGCTCGCACGCGCCTGGCCGTGCCCGTACCGGAGACCTGGGCGAAGTGACACCAGCGCTTAGACTTACCGGAAGAGACGAACCCGGAGCGAGGCTCGAGAGGAGACTCGATGGCCATGAGCTGATGATATAGCTAGCTAGCATCATGCCCATACGGCGGTGCTTCTGGCGACGTCGACGGCGGTTCCGAGGCAAATCTAGGTGGGGAAAGCATGCCATTACCATGATCACTGCATGGATCGCCAATGCAATCGTGTTCTCGTAAACGAGTCCCGTAAACTGTAAGCGCTGGAATCCATATGGATCGACAGCTCTAACCGGGTCTTTTGGGCCTAGCAATCGATCGACAGCCCCGACCTAGGGACGTTTTGTTTATCATCATGAAGTCAAAGCCTAGGGCGCACCCCAACTAGTAATTCTAAGCCAGGTAATGAATTTCCAAGTCCCATCGTCATGTGGTGAAGACACGGATGAGCGCCACGAGATGTACAACAAACGCACTGGTGACTGTAGGTAGGATTGGATCGTGCGTACTGTGTGTATCTTTGGGAAATCATTCGTGCCATACACGGGTTCAATATCTTCTTTGAAACCAGCAATTTATAGTAGTATATCACTGCTTTACAGGCTTTTGATCGGGCGCGTGCTGCATCGCCCTGCATGCACTGTTGCCTGGAACAGTCGGTGCCGTGATGAACGCCAAGAAATTAACCTGTGCCTGTAAAATCATTGAAGGGCAAGCATGGTACAACACCAAGGGATTTAATCTGTACCTGTAAAATCAGGCAAGGACAAGGATCGCATGGTACTCCGGCCGTTTCTTTTCAGTCTTACAATTTGGTCAAAGTCAAACTTTGTAAAGTTTGACCTACTTTGTAGAAGAAAATATTAACATCTATTACAACACTAAAGCTATATGATATGAAAATTAATTTCATGATGCATCTACCAATATGATACGAAAGGATTCTGCTGTAATTTTATATGAAGGTAAGGGCACCTCCAAAATGGACCCTCAAACCGCGTCCGGACTGAACACAAAGTGGGAAGGATAGGGTTCTCTGCTTACCGAAAGTGCTCGGCCGCACTGCAGATGCTTGCATATGGCACAGACGTTGACTCCTAGGACGAATACCTACGGATGTCTGAGAGCACATGCGGAAATGCCATGGTAAGATTTGTTGTTGTCGCGGTCTCGGTGTTTGGACCTAAATACCCGAGAGAACCAACTGTCGTAGACACCGAGAGGATCCTGGCAATGTCTGAAGCTAGAGGGTGGCCAGGTTTGCTCAGATCTCTTGAATGCATGCATTGGAGATGGAAGAACTGCCCAAAAGCTCTACAAGGGCAATATGAGGGTCATGTTAAGAAGCCCACTATCATTCTTTAAGCAGTTGCGTCACATGATCATTGGATTTCAAATGCTTTCTTTGGCATGCCCGGATTTGACAATGACATCAATGTGTTGTTTGCTAGGCTGACTGGAGGGAAAACTACTCATTGCCACTATGCTGTCAATAGGCATGAATACAACATGGGATTTTATCTCGTTGATAGTATCTATCCTTCGTGGGCTACCATTGTCAAGACCATCTCTGACCCACTTGGCCAGAAAAAGTCTCACTTTGCCCAAAGACAAGAAGGAGCTGGAAATGATGTTGAGAGGGCATTTGGAGTTCCGCAAGCATGTTATGCAGTTGTTTGTGGACTTGCTAAGCAATGGGATACAAAGACCTTGTGGGAGGTGATGACATGTTGTGTGATCATGCACAACATGATCATGGAGGATGAGGGTGAGTGCTACTTGTAAACCGCGTTGGGTTTTTCCACGAAGAGGAGGGGAGATGCAGTACAGTAGAGATAAGTATTTCCCTCGGTGCGAACCAAGGTTATCGAACCAATAGGATAACCAAGCAAACTCTCCTCGTCAACACCTACACACACAAAAGCAAATACTACACTACAGGAAAATCCTGTTTTCTCGTGTGTTAGGCTATAAGCCGAGAGCTTTTTTTCGGGTACTCGGCTTATATGCCTCTACGCCGTGTCTAGGCAAAAAAACACCCGACAAATACGAAGGACTCAGCTTATAGCCATCTATAAGCCGAGTGTAGAAAAAAAGCCCTCAGCTTATAGGGAGCACACGGTATCTACAGGAAAAAGCACTCGGCTTCCAGCAGGCACTCGGCAAACACATCTGCCACATGTCCACAACGGAGGTGGCTGACGACACCGTCACGGAGCATCTTATAAGCCATGTGCAGCAGTAGAAGGCACCCGGTTTACATGTTTATATATAAACCGCGCGGCTCATTTAGGCACTCGGTTTATAGATAAAACATGGAGTGCTCGTAGGCACTCAGTTTATATATAAACCGTGTGGCTCCAATAGGCACTCGGTTTATACAGATGGTGACACGTGTTCGTTATCTCCCAGCTGCCGTCATGTTACTTTAGTAAGCCGAGAGCCTCGTATAAACACACAACTTATATATAAACCGAGAGTTTTTTCACTGGCACCCGGCTTATATCTTATAAGCCGATCAAGTGTAAAGGTGCTCGCACTTCGGCTTGCAAGCGTTCTGCAGGACATCGTCTCGCCCTCCCAAAGTGCTTTTCAGCAAAAAAGAGAGCATCCAAGACTATTACCTATATGTCCAGAATTGCGTCCGCGCTCTCCACCGTAGTAAGAAGCCTGCGCTCCTAGTTAAGATAGACATAGCTAGGGCTTTCGACTCCGTAGCCTGGGACTACCTGCTAGAGCTTCTTTAGAGGCTAGGATTTAGCGCAAGATGGCGTGACTGGATCACCATTCTCCTATCCTCCTCTTCGTCCTCCTGTCTCCTGAACGGCGTGCCGGGGAAATTCTTCCTGCATGTGTGCGGCCTTCGCCAGGGGGACCCGCTCTCGCCGTTGCTGTTCATCCTAGCAATAGACCCACTGCATCGCCTTCTGCAAGCTGCAATAGAGCAAGGCATTATGCGCACCCTCCCGGACAGGAAAATCACGACTAGGGTTAGCCTCTACGCGGACGATGCGATTCTTTTCGCAAACCCAACTAGACAGGAGTTCAACAACATCATGGGCCTTCTGGCTCTCTTCGGCAAGGCCACGGGTCTGAAAATCAATTCGGACAAAACATGCGTCGCCCCAATCCGATGCGAAGACATAGACCTTCAGATAGTGCTGCAAAACTTCACGGGCAAGATCGTAGGTTTCCCACTGACGTATCTTGGCCTCCCGATCACCATCTCTAGGTTGCGCATCATGCATCTGCAGTTCATCCTAGATAGGATACGCCCTCGCCTTGCAGGATGGAAAGGCCGTTTGTTATCCATCGCCGGCCGGAGGGTTTTAGTCAGGAGCGTTCTGACGGCACTGCCAACTTACGCGTTGTCCGTTCTCAGGGCGCCTGTCAAGCTTCTCAAGGACATCGACAAGGTGCGCGGCCGCTTTCTTTGGGCGGGAGAGGAGGAATTGACTCTCGGAAAATGCAAAGTTCGCTGGCAACAAGTGTGCTCGCCGGTGCAGCATGGAGGCTTGGGCATCCTGAGCATGACCAAATTCAGTCGCGCTCTCCGGCTCAGATGGTTATGGATGTCCTGGTAGCAGCCCTGCAGGCCATGGGTTGGCACCCCGGTGCCATGCGACGAGAAGGACCGCAAGCTCTTCAACCAGGCAACAAGAGTCACCATTAGAGACGGAGCCACGTCATCTTTCTGGCAAAACTCTTTGCTAGATATTGGACCCCTCAAGCAAGCGTTCCCAGGCCTGTATGCTCACTCCCGGCGTAAGAACAGATCAGTGGCAGCTGCCATGGCAGATCACACTTGGGTAAACGATCTCAGACACGGTGATCGTGCAGAAATAGTGGTTGACTTCCTCTCCCTCTTACGACTGCTGGCGGCCCAAAACGTGACCCTAACAGCTGGTGCAGCAGACTCGATCACATGGACTCAAAACAGCTCAGGATAGTACACGGCAAGTTCAGCATACAGTATGCAATTTCAAACACCTGCAACAAATGAGCTCTGTACTGCCATCTGGAAGCCATGGGCTCCAGGGAAGATGAAGATCTTCTCCTGGCTTCTGCACCTTGATAGATTGTGGTGTAATGACAGGCTGAAGCGGCGGGGTTGGCCAAATGGATATTTTTGCCCTCTGTGCATCAGACACCTCGAAACATCGGTTCATCTATTCTGGGAATGCAACTTGGCAAGGGAAACTTGGAGGAGGATGGCCACCAGGAACGGCTGCGGCCCCCTAAACCCTGGTTCTTGGAACAACACGGGAAATTCATTGCAAAGGGTGCAACGATGCCTGCAGAGGTTTGCAAATGAGAAGACTCGAAAAGCCGCGGCATCCATCATCATGCTCACCTACTGGGAAATATGGAAGGAGAGGAATGACTGTATCTTCAAGGGAAAAACTGCATCAGCGGAAGATATACTCAGCCGGATAGCGCGATCGCCGGACCTCTGGAGTGTGGCGAGGCCAAAGAGTGTAGAGTCCCTCCTTGGCTCCCCCGGTTGGGAGAGATTAGGCCTTTATGTTTTGCTGCCTTAGGGCATCTTCAGCCGTTCGGCCCCCTAGGGCGCCTAAATAGAGCGGCCTGGGGGCGTGCCGGCGCTAGTTCGGCCCCTGGGGGCGACCTAGCTCCCAGTCACGCCCCCATGCGCCGGCCCCAGGATGCGGGAAATTTAAACTTGGTCGTTGCCGCTCTCAAAAGACGCTCGGCCTCCATTTCGCCGCTGAGGTCCACTACCTCGTCCTGGGTGGCGAACCCGGGAGACGCGGCGGCCGCGGTCGATCCTGTCGCGATGATGTCGTCCATGTCGGCTCCCGTGTCGTCGGCGTCGCCGAGGTGCGAGAAGGGTAGCGGTCCACGGTAGAGATGGGGCGTCGGTGTGGACACATAGGCGGCGGGCGGCGAGTAGTTGTATGGAGGGTACTGCACGCCGACGAAGGCGGGCGAGGGCGTGCGCGTAGCGGGGTGACCATGAGGGAAGGTCACGTTTAGGTTGAACCCACCGTGCGCGTCGCCGTCGGCGTAGCCGGGCGACGATGAACCCCATGGAGATCCGGCGCCTTGCTGTCCCTAGGGTGCGTACTGGGCGTGGCTAACGACGGGTGGATTCATCCCCGCCTGGTCGACTGATGAGGAAGACGCCGCCGTGCGCGCCGCGTTGTCGCGGGCCTTCTTGGTTATGGCCCTGTTCCGCCTGTCGGCGGTGACTGCTTCGCGCCGCTGAACTTCCACCCTCCACTCGGCGTTCGACAGGCCCGGTGGCTTCGATGGCGGCGCCCTCGGCTTCCTCTGCTTCGGCTGGGCCACGGCGCCAGTCGCGGTTGCCGCCGCGCGCGGCATGACGTACTTCTTCGGCGGCATGGCGTACTTCTTCGCGGCGAGCGGGAGGGGGTTTGGCGGGAGAAAGGGAGAGAATGGCGGGAGGAAGGCGAGCGAGCGGGAGAGATGCGAGGGAAAAGCGTCAAGAAACGTCGGGAAAAGGCCCTCGGGTCGCCTCCAGGGCGGGCCCACGCGCCTTTTTCGCTTGTGTCGGCTCCCCAAGCGCCCCCAGGGCGCCGGGTTTGGCCTGGGTCCGCCGGCACCAGTTTTGGCCCGAGCCGGCGAAAAACGGGCTTCTGGGGACGCGACTGGGGTCTTTTTTTGGCGCCGGCGCGGCAAAATCACCTGGGGAGGGCCTGTTGGGGGCGCGGCTGGAGATGCCCTTACGGCAGGGTGTTGACAAATCTTCTGTAAACCGTTTTTAAACTCTTCTCCTCTACTAAATCAATGAAACGCCAGCAGATGCTGGGTCTTTCAAAAAAAAAAGACTATCGGATTGTCTTTCTTCGTCAGTAAACTATTCACAAGGCCACAGGGGTAGCGAGTAGGCATTTCCCGTAGGCGAAAGCACGACGTAAACAATTCTTCGTTTCTGGTACGTAGTTTCACGAAAGCACGACGACACATTTTGGCTCTGCTCCAAAGTCCATACCGCGGAGCCGAGCAAAGCTGAGCGGGATCTAATCGATCACGCCATGTCTTGTCAGCCACCCAGGCTGATAAGTGATAGCTCGCGCTGCCAATCGATCGATCCAGCACGCAGCACGCAGCACGCAGCACGCAGCTCAGAGTTCAAGAGATCTCTCTCTTGACGGAACAAGGGCCTCAGGAGATTCAATCACGAGGCCTTCTTCGAGCACGCAGCCAGATCATGGCGCCAGCCGCGCTCGCACGCGCCTGGCCGTGCCCGTACCGGAGACCTGGGCGAAGTGACACCAGCGCTTAGACTTACCGGAAGAGACGAACCCGGAGCGAGGCTCGAGAGGAGACTCGATGGCCATGAGCTGATGATATAGCTAGCTAGCATCATGCCCATACGGCGGTGCTTCTGGCGACGTCGACGGCGGTTCCGAGGCAAATCTAGGTGGGGAAAGCATGCCATTACCATGATCACTGCATGGATCGCCAATGCAATCGTGTTCTCGTAAACGAGTCCCGTAAACTGTAAGCGCTGGAATCCATATGGATCGACAGCTCTAACCAGGTCTTTTGGGCCTAGCAATCGATCGACAGCCCCGACCTAGGGACGTTTTGTTTATCATCATGAAGTCAAAGCCTAGGGCGCACCCCAACTAGTAATTCTAAGCCAGGTAATGAATTTCCAAGTCCCATCGTCATGTGGTGAAGACACGGATGAGCGCCACGAGATGTACAACAAACGCACTGGTGACTGTAGGTAGGATTGGATCGTGCGTACTGTGTGTATCTTTGGGAAATCATTCGTGCCATACACGGGTTCAATATCTTCTTTGAAACCAGCAATTTATAGTAGTATATCACTGCTTTACAGGCTTTTGATCGGGCGCGTGCTGCATCGCCCTGCATGCACTGTTGCCTGGAACAGTCGGTGCCGTGATGAACGCCAAGAAATTAACCTGTGCCTGTAAATCATTGAAGGGCAAGCATGGTACAACACCAAGGGATTTAATCTGTACCTGTAAAATCAGGCAAGGACAAGGATCGCATGGTACTCCGGCCGTTTCTTTTCAGTCTTACAATTTGGTCAAAGTCAAACTTTGTAAAGTTTGACCTACTTTGTAGAAGAAAATATTAACATCTATTACAACACTAAAGCTATATGATATGAAAATTAATTTCATGATGCATCTACCAATATGATACGAAAGGATTCTGCTGTAATTTTATATGAAGGTAAGGGCACCTCCAAAATGGACCCTCAAACCGCGTCCGGACTGAACACAAAGTGGGAAGGATAGGGTTCTCTGCTTACCGAAAGTGCTCGGCCGCACTGCAGATGCTTGCATATGGCACAGACGTTGACTCCTAGGACGAATACCTACGGATGTCTGAGAGCACATGCGGAAATGCCATGGTAAGATTTGTTGTTGTCGCGGTCTCGGTGTTTGGACCTAAATACCCGAGAGAACCAACTGTCGTAGACACCGAGAGGATCCTGGCAATGTCTGAAGCTAGAGGGTGGCCAGGTTTGCTCAGATCTCTTGAATGCATGCATTGGAGATGGAAGAACTGCCCAAAAGCTCTACAAGGGCAATATGAGGGTCATGTTAAGAAGCCCACTATCATTCTTTAAGCAGTTGCGTCACATGATCATTGGATTTCAAATGCTTTCTTTGGCATGCCCGGATTTGACAATGACATCAATGTGTTGTTTGCTAGGCTGACTGGAGGGAAAACTACTCATTGCCACTATGCTGTCAATAGGCATGAATACAACATGGGATTTTATCTCGTTGATAGTATCTATCCTTCGTGGGCTACCATTGTCAAGACCATCTCTGACCCACTTGGCCAGAAAAAGTCTCACTTTGCCCAAAGACAAGAAGGAGCTGGAAATGATGTTGAGAGGGCATTTGGAGTTCCGCAAGCATGTTATGCAGTTGTTTGTGGACTTGCTAAGCAATGGGATACAAAGACCTTGTGGGAGGTGATGACATGTTGTGTGATCATGCACAACATGATCATGGAGGATGAGGGTGAGTGCTACTTGTAAACCGCGTTGGGTTTTTCCACGAAGAGGAGGGGAGATGCAGTACAGTAGAGATAAGTATTTCCCTCGGTGCGAACCAAGGTTATCGAACCAATAGGATAACCAAGCAAACTCTCCTCGTCAACACCTACACACACAAAAGCAAATACTACACTACAGGAAAATCCTGTTTTCTCGTGTGTTAGGCGATAAGCCGAGAGCTTTTTTTCGGGTACTCGGCTTATATGCCTCTACGCCGTGTCTAGGCAAAAAAACACCCGACAAATACGAAGGACTCAGCTTATAGCCATCTATAAGCCGAGTGTAGAAAAAAAGCCCTCGGCTTATAGGGAGCACATGGTATCTACAGGAAAAAGCACTCGGCTTCCAGCAGGCACTCGGCAAACACATCTGCCACGTGTCCACAATGGAGGTGGCTGACGACACCGTCACGGAGCATCTTATAAGCCGTGTGCAGCAGTAGAAGGCACCCGGTTTACATGTTTATATATAAACTGCGCGGCTCATTTAGGCACTCGGTTTATAGATAAAACATGTAGTGCTCGTAGGCACTCAGTTTATATATAAACCGTGTGGCTCCAATAGGCACTCGGTTTATACAGATGGTGACACGTGTTCGTTATCTCCCAGCTGCCGTCATGTTACTTTAGTAAGCCGAGAGCCTCGTATAAACACACAATTTATATATAAACCGAGAGTTTTTTCACTGGCACCCGGCTTATATCTTATAAGCCGATCAAGTCTAAACCGTGTCATATAAGCCGGGTGTTTTACTCGGCTTATATATAAACCGAGTTTATATCAATATAAGCCGAGTGTATTGGGTACACGGCTTTAATGTTTTTCCTGTAGTGCTAGCACCCAACGCGTGCAAAAGGGTTATCAATCCCCTTGAACTCGTTACTTGCAAGGATTAATTCTGATAGTGATAGATAGATAAAAATAATAAAAAAAAGCAAAGTATTTTTGGCTTTTAGCAATATATTAAATAGACATGGGGGCCATAGTTTTCACTAGAGGCGTCTCTCTCGAACACATAGTGTCGGTGCTAAAACTGACACACCTCGGGTAGGGGGTCCCGAGCTGTGGATCTTGGATCTATGGGTAAGAGGGGATGAAGGAGACAATATTTACCCAGGTTCGAACCCTGTCGAAGAGGTAATACCTACTACGTCTCCGTCGTATCTACTTTTCCTAACGCTTTTGCTCTTGTTTTGGACTCTATTTTTCATGATTTGAATGAAACTAACCCGGACCGACGTTGTTTTCAGCATAACTACCATGGTGTTGTTTTTGTGCGGAAATAAAAGTTCTTGGATTTGTACGAAACTTTTTGGAGAATTATTTTGGGACATATAAAAAATACTGGAACCAAGACCCACTGGAGGGGGGCCCTGGCTGCCCACAAGACACCAGGGCGCGACACCCCCCTCTAGTGCCCTGGTGGGTGGTGGGACCCTCGGGGCTCTGCTGGCCCTAATTCCAGCGCTATAAAATCCTATTTTTCCAGAAAAAATAAGAGAGGAAGTTTCATCGCGTTTGATGATACAGAGCCGTCGCCACCTCCTGTTCTTCATTGGGAGGCCAGATCTGGATCCTGTTCGGGGCTCCGGAGAGGGGGATCTTTGGTCTTCGTCATCACCAACCCTCCTTCGTCACCAATTCCATGATGCTCCCCACCAGGAGTGAGTAATTCCTTCGTAGGCTCGCTGGTCGGTGAGGAGTTGGATGAGATTCATCATGTAATCGAGTTAGTTTTTTAGAGCTTGATTCTTAGTATCCACTATGTTCTGAGATTGATGTCTCTATGACTTTGCTATGCTTAATGCTTGCCACTAGGGCCCGAGTGCCATGATTTCAGATCTGAACTGTTTATGTTTTCACCATTATATCTATGTTCTAGATCCAATCTTGCAAGTCGTATGCACCTATTACGTGTTATAATCTGTAAACCCCAGGGTGACAGTAATTGGGATAATTTCCAGTGATGACCGTAGTTTGAGGTGTTCATGTATTCACTATGTGTTAATGCTTTGTTCTGGTTCTCTATTAAAAGGAGACCTTAATATCCCTTAGTTTCCTTATCGACTCCGCCTTAGTTTCCTTATCGACTCCGCTGCCACGGGAGGGTAGGGCAAAAGATGTCATGCAAGTTCTTTTCCATAAGCATGTATGACTATTTACGGAATACATGCCTACATTATATTTATGAACTGGAGCTAGTTCTGTGTTGCCCTAGGTTATGATTGTTATATGATGAATATCATCCAACGAATTTACTGATCCAATGCCTACGAGTTTTCCACATATTTCTCTTGCTAAGTTACTATTGCTATCGCTACTGTTACAACTGCTATAAAACTGTTAGTGATGTTACCGTTACCACAACTACTGTTACCACTGCTATCAAAACTATCATATTACTGTGCTACCGATCACTTTGCTGCAGATAATTTAATCTCCAGGTGTGGTTGAATTGACAACTCAACTGCTAATACTTGCAAATATTCTTTGGCTCCCCTTGTGTTGAATCAATAAATTTGGGTTGAATACTCTACCCTCGAAAATGGTTGCGATCCCCTATACTTGTGGGTTATCAAGACCTTTTTCTGGCGCCATTGCCGGGGAGCATAGCTATATTTGTTGAGTCACTTGGGATTTATATCTATTTATCACTATGAAAAATCTAAAAGATCCAAGAACCAAGATCATTCCCTCTAAGACGAGGGGAGGTAAGGAAATGGCATCTAGCTCAGCACTTGATTCACCTTCTGTTTTGAATAGACTTGCAACACCACCACATGTTGTTAATCATGATATGTCACAAGTTATTGATGATGCTACTTCTGCTATGAATTATGCTTATGATGATGCTAGTACCTTGCTTGATGATAATGTGCCACTAGGTGAATTTCTTGATGAACAACTTGCTAGAGCTAAAGATATTGAGAATGTTGAAACTGATGAAATTACTGAAACTGATGAAGTCCTTGAAACTAAGAATTATGAAACACCTATAGACCTAGATCTCCTAGATTTGAATTGCCTAATATACCTGAGGGTTATGTTATGGATGAGGAGGTAGCTAGAGACTTTCTTGCTTGTAAGGATAGAGATGATCTTAAGAAATTATTATGCTGAAAGAAAAATCTTTGAATGCTAGAATGAAATGTGATCCTAAGTTTTCTACTTCACCTATCTTTGTTACTGATAAGGATTATGAATTCTTCGTCGACCCAGAGTTAATTACTTTGGTTGAATCTGGTCCTTTCCATGGCTATGAAACTGAAACTGTTGTGGCACATCTTACTAAACTAAATGATATAGCCACCCTATTTGCTCATGATGAGGAAATTCGCTATTACTATATCCTCAAATTAATTTCGTTCTCATTAAAGGGTGATGCTAAGATATGGTACAATACTCTTGCTCCTGGTTGTGTGCGTAGTCCCCAGGATCTTATTTACTACTTCTTTGAAAAATATTTTCCTGCTCATAAGAAACAAGCTGCCTTACATGAAATATTTAACTTTGTGCGAATTGAAGAAGAGAGTCTCACACAAGCTTGGGGGAGGCTTCTCCAATTGCTTAATGCTTTGCCTGATCATCCTCTTAAGAAAAATGAAATACTTGATATCTTCTATAATAGACTAACCGATGCTTCCAGGGACTTCCTAGATAGTCGCGCTGGCTGTGTTTTTAGGGAACGAACTATTGAACAAGCTGAGGAATTATTGAATAATATATTCAAAAATTATGATGATTGGACTCTTCTTGAACCACCGTCTAAAACCCACTCCTAATAAGAGGGATATCTTATTTCTCAGTCCTAAAGATATGAAAGAGGCAAAGAAATGAATGAAGGAAAAAGTCATTAAAGCTGAAGATTTTACCTATTGAAGAAATACATGGACTTGACACACCACCACCACGGGTGGTAGAGGTAAATTATTTATTAAAGTTTGATGAGGGTGACATCCCTTATAATAAACATCCTAGTCAATGCTTATATGAATTTGATAATTATGTCATGAAGCAAGATCACTTCAATGCAAATGTTATGAAACAATTGAAACAAAATTCGGATGTCATTGCTCGCTTGAGTGACTTGTTATTTAGGCTCACTAATGATGTTAGAGGTGTAGGAAACATGCCTCTATAGTTCAAACTCAGTTAGAACAAGTTGCTAAATCTCAAAGAGAATTGCTTAGTGAAATGAACAACAATACGAGTGATCATGTTGTTAGAATAATGACTAGAGGAGGTAGAATGACTCAGGAACCACTTTATCCTGAGGGTCACCCTAAAAGAATTGAAAAAGACTCTCAAAGAATTAATCCTGATGCACCTAGTCCTTCTAAAAGAAAGAAGAAAAAGAAAAACGATAGGACTTTGCATACCTCTAATGAACCTGAAAATGAAAAAACCCCTAAAGATAATAATGATGACTCTATCTCTGATGCCAAAACTCAATCTGGTAATGAACATTTACATAGTGATAATGAAAATGATAAAGATGTTCATGAATATGCTCAACCAGACAGTGAGAAAGAACGAGATAATGATGTTGGGATAGAACATGTTGTTGATCTTGATAACCCACAACCCAAAAATATAAGATATGATAAAAAAAGACTTTGTTGCTAGAAAACATGGTAAAGAAAGAGAACCATGGGTTCAGGAACCATGCCCTTTCCACATAAACCATCTAAGAAAAAAGATGATTAAGAATTTGAATGCTTTTCTGAAATTATTAGGCCAGTCTTTTTGCGCACTCGCTTGACTGATATCTTAAAGATGGCCCCTTATGCAAAATATATGAAAGAAATTGTCACTAATAAAAGAAAAATACATGAAGCTGAAATCTCCACCATGCTTACTAATTAGTTTTTTAAAGATGGAGTACCTAACAAACTTGGAGATCCAGGAATACCAACTATACCTTGCTCTATTAAAAGAAACTATGTCAAAACTGCCTTATGTGATTTAGGAGCTGGTGTTAGTGTTATGCCTTTCTCTTTATATAAAAGACTTGAGTTGAATAAACTCACGCCTACTGAAATATCTTTGCAAATGGCCGACAAATCAATTGCCATACGTTTCGGTATTTGTGGATGTGCCCGCTGTTGTTACAAATGTTACTATCTTAACAGACTTTGTTATACTTGAGATGCCCGAGGACGACAACATGTCGATTATCCTTAGTAGACCCTTTTTGAATACTGCAGGGGCTGTTATTGACTGCAATAAATGCAAAGTCACTTTTCATATAAATGGTAATGAGCATATGGTGCACTTTCCGAGGAAACAATTTCAAGTGAATGGTATTAATGTTGTTGAAAAATCTCCGATAATTACTAATGGAAGTTTTCAACTCCCTTTACCTACTGCCAAAAAGAAATATAATGTACTTATTGTTGGGGACATGCATATCCCCATTGAGGTAACTTAGTGTTTTACGAAAGTTCTTCGGGTTCGTGTTAATCGAAAGTGATTGTTAATAAGACTTGGTCAACCTTATTAATGGATTGTTTTCAAGAGACATGTGGTCGATGAATTTAGTAACCACAACCTTCTATCCCTACCTTTTGTTTTCTATTTTTCCTAGTTAAATAAAATAAAATGACATGTTTAGTCCGTTTTCTGAATTTTCTGTGCAATAAAAAATGACCCAAAAATAGAAGTGCTTAGAATGCCCTGAAATTTTAACATGATTTTTCTGAATATTTCTAAACTTCTGGTACAAATAACATCAGAGGGGGGGGGTGCCCCTGGTGCCCACAAGACACCAAGGTGCGCCAGCCACCCCAGGCGTGCCCTGGTGGGTGGTGGGCCCCATGTGGATCCCCTCACTTACCTCTTTAGCCCATGTTATCTCTTACCTCCAGAAAAAAAATCACCATAGCTCTCTCACTCCCGTGTTCTTGCTCTCAAACCCGCGGATTTCGATCTCTTTGCTCGAAGCTCCATTTCCAAACTGTTTTGGGGGATGGCTACTTCGTATGTGACTCCTCCATTGCTCTAATTAGTTTTTACTCTAGTGGTTTATATTTTGAATAATTAGCTACTCATGGAGCTGCTGTAAATGGGCTTGTATGTTGAATTCTTAGAGTTCTAAGTAGTTTGAATGCTCGATATAGCCTGTAGGCACCCATATGAGTAGTTGCTATCAATCTTGTGAAGTTTTGTTGACAAAAAAATTGTGACCCAAAAATTTCTGAAATTTGTACGCAAATAAAATGTACCTTTGGAAGGAGTTCTTCGAGGAGGAGGTCCTCGGGGCATCGTCGAGCGGAAGCTCAATACGACAATCCTATGTTGAGCCAAGTGCAAGCTCGACGCGAGACGCCGACACCAAATCGTGCCTATGGTCGTGTGACGAGTTCATGGTTGGTTCAGTTATTAAGGGGGAATTTGAGGAGTATGTTCACAACAACGAGCTTGCTCCTTTTATCAAAGATAATTGCATCCAACATCTCAGCCTCACAGAAACATGCACTAAGAAATTTAAATATCATCCCCGTGAGTCTAGAGTTTTATTTAGCCTTTATGATAATGCTTTTACCATGCCTCTAGATGTCTTATGTGTTGCATGCAAAATTCCATATTAGGGTTTGCTGGATGAACCACCAAAATATGAGTATGTGTCATTTTTGACTAGTCTTTATTACCGTGAGGATAGAGGAGTGACACAAGGTAGAATAAAAAGTATTCATTTTCCATCAATTCGCTACTTTGCACTCTTTAATGGCAAATGCATCATGGGTAAGCAAGATTGCGGCACATTGTGTGCCCCTGACTTGAGCCTCATACACACTGCTTTGACAGGAATTAAACGTTGTAATCTTGGAACAGTTGTTGCACAGAGATTGCAAGACAATGTTGTTAGTGGTCACCTTTATGGTGGGATTTATGCCTCCCGTTTAGCTAAGGAACTGGTGTGTCATCTTTAACTAATGATCCCATTATACCCACTCAGTTTTTAGACTTTGGGCCATGAAACGCCATAAGTTCTTAAAACCCACGGCTACCGACTATAGTTATAACTTGATGTTCAATAAACATCCTAGTGTGCATGTTACTCTGCCTACACCTGCTCTCTTTGATTATCATAGTAAAAGAATATATTATGTTCCTGAGAGCGAGGCCCGCGCGCGAGTCTTCCAATTACCTTGATTCATCAAAGTGTATCATCCAGTATGTATGATCTAGCTTCTCCTCAGGTGTTTGTAGTTCTATAAAATCATTAATAAAATCCACCACGACCTGAGACTTGATGGCAGTTCTGGGCACATATTTCAGATGATGTGGTCCAAGCTCAATTGCCCACTTAGCAACTCTGTCAGTGGCTTCTTTGTTTTGAATGATATCTCCCAGAGGGGAAGAACTGACCAGACTGATTGGATGCCCAAGGAAATAATGCTTCAACTTGCGGCTAGCCATGAACACCCCAAATACCAACTTCTGCCAATGTGGGTATCTCTGCTTGGTTTCCGTCAAGACTTCGCTGACATAATGAACCGGCCGCTGGACAGGGTACTCTTTGTCTGCCTCCTTGCGCTCCACGACAACTGAAATGCTTACGACTTTGTTATTAGCTGAGACGTACAGGAACAGAGGCTCTTTCTTGATCGGAGATGCCAAGATAGGCGGCTCAGCCAAATGCTTCTTGAGTGCCTCAAAAGCCTCATTAGCAGCATCAGTCCAGATGAAATGATCAGTCTTCATCATCATCTGGTACAGGGGAATCGCCTTCTCACCCAGGCGGCTTATAAACCGGCTCAGGGCTGCAATACGACCCGCCAGGCATTGAACGTCATTGATACATGCCGGCTTAGAAAAAGAAGTGATAGCCTCAATCTTCTCCGGGTTAGCTTCAATGCCCCTTTCTGAAACTAGAAAACTGAGCAGTTTCCCTGCAGCCACACTGAAAACACACTTGGCCGGGTTAAGCATCATCTTGTAAACCCAGAGATTGTCAAATGTTTCCTTCAAGTCATCAAGCAAAGATTCCTTCTTCCTAGATTTTACCACAATATCGTCCACGTAAGCATGAACATTGCGTCCCATCTACACATGAAAGCAATTCTAAACACAATGCTAGTAAGTCGCCTGAGCACTCTTCAGCCCAAAAGGCATAGAGACATAACAGAAAGCTCCGAAGGGGGTGATGAAGGATGCTTTCTCTTGATCCTCAACCGCCATTTTGATCTGATGATAACCCGAATAAGCATCAAGAAACATAAGCTCTCACAACCCGTCGTGGTATCAATGATCTGGTCGATACGGGGGGGGGGGGGGAGGAGCAAATGGATCTAGAGGACAAGCCTTATTAAGATCCGTGTAATCAACACACATACGCCAAGTGTCATTCTTCTTGAGCACAAGCATAGGATTAGCCAACCAATAAGGGTGAACCCAATAGCTAGGAGACGGGCTACCTCTTCTCCAATAGCCTTACACCTCTCCTCGTTAAAACGACGGAGGAACTATCGAACATGTTTCATCTTAGGATCCACATTAAGGTGGTGCTCAGCGAATTCTCTCGGTATACCCGTCATGTCAGATGGTTTCCATGCAAAGATGTCCCGATTCTCAAAGATGAACTCGACGAGCGCGCTTTCCTATTTGGGATCCATCCCCGTACCAATGGTGAACTGCTACGAAGAATCACCAGGGACAAAGTCAACTTTCCGTGTGTCCCTTGCCGACTTAAACTTGACAAGAGGGTCCTTCTCAGTGGTGGGCTTCTTCAGAGGGGTCATATCAGCCGGGTCAACATTATCCTTATAAAACTTGAGCTCATCAGTAGTGCAAGCCGACTCTGCATAAGCAACATCAACTTCTTCGCACTCCATAGCTATCTTACGATTGCGATGAACGGAAATTGTTCCTTTTGGCCCAGGCATCTTAAGCTGCAAATATATATAACAAGGGTGAGCCACAGCATAAGCCGGCCGTCCAAACAACGCATGATATGGACTCTTAATCTTGACCACCTCAAACCACAGTGTCTCTGCCCTGTAATTATATTCATCACCAAAAGCCACATCTAGAGCGATCTTCCCCACATGATAAGTCAATTTTCTAGGAACAACTCCATGAAAAATTGTAGAAGACGGCTTAAGATCCTTCTCTGTCAAATTCATCCGCCTAAAAGTGTCATAATATAATACGTTGATGCTTCTACCACCATCCATAAGTACCTTGGTGAATTTCTAACCGCCCACCTGAGGGGCCACCACCAGAGCCAGATGACCCGGATCATCAACACGGGGTGGGTGATCCGCCCGGCTCCACGTTATCGTGTGCTCAGACCATCTCAAATATTGTGGCACCACCGAATTAACCATATTGACCGCCCGCTTATGAACCTTCCGGTCACGTTTGCAACTGCTTGTAGTGAAGACATGGTACAGGCCGATGTTAAGATGCTTAGGATTACTTTATTATCCTGATTGATTATTCTACTGGAGATTACCTTGACCAGACTCCGAATTAGGACCACCATGGTTCCCCTGGCCCTGATAGCCAGAATTTGAGCCGTCATTAACAAAGTTGGCTCCATGGAACCCTCCAGATCCCGACCCGCCCGACGGCCCATACCATTGCCATGATGTTGAAACGACTGGTTCATGTACTCCTACATGATATAAGGGTCCTTCCAAGCATGACTAGATGGTTTGTTAGGATAACTGTGCTTCGGACACGACCCATTAAGGGCGTCCTCATAATTCTTGGGCTTTCCCCCATTATAAGGTTGCTTGCCATTGTGACGCTGGTTTTTGAACCCTGCATTAGTGTTAGCCACAAAATCTGACCTGCCATAGGGGTGTTTGCACTTTCCATCATTGCCCTGGTTATTGTGAGTACCATTCTGCGCTGAGGCATTCTGTTGTTGGCCCTTACCACTGCCATTTTTCTTGCCCTTGCCAGTTTTATCATCATCTTTCTTTGGATCCTTCGTACCGTCAGAATCAGCATATCTGCCAAGTATGTCCATGAGATTGGCCATATCCGCGCACTTGCATTTAAGCCACCCGAGCTTCTGCACAAGAGGATGAAAGTGACAGTTCTTCTCCAAGATCAACACAGCTTGAGCCGCCTATATACTATCTGAAGAGTGGATAATACTCGCAACCCAGCGAGCCCAATAATGGGCCGACTCATCCTCACGCTGCACACAGTACCGCAAATCAACAATTGTCATCAGCTGCTTGCAGGTTCCTTGAAAATTCTTGATAAAGCGCTCCTTAAACTCCGCCCAGGTGTTGATAGAGTTGGGGGTAGGTTTTTCAACCACGTGCGAGCCGGTCCCTCCAATATCATAGTGAAATACTTGGTGCATACCGCATCACTGATGTCCAACATCTCCATGGCCATCTCGTAGCTCTCAATCCAGGCCTCTGGAGGGAGATCTGTCGTGTAGTTGGGTACTTTGCGAGGACAATTAAAATCTTTAGGCATGCGCTCATTACGAAAAGCCGGCACTAGGCACGACACTCTGATGGTTCTGGCACTCGACCCGGCTCCCACCAAAGCTGATAGGACTACCGGGGGCGGCTGATAAGCCTCCCTTGTTTACTGCATCTACTTCGCAACGAGCCTTTGCACCGTCCACAATTGCTTGAGCATCAATCCTCGGGTTATGGGGCGGGTTTTATAGGGTGGGTTACGGCGTTGCTCACTGCTTGAAACCGCCGGTGACTCAGCATGACGGCTATAGCTACGACTCGGCAGTGGTGTCGAATGCACATGATGCCGACTGTAAGAGTAGTTAGCCTATTGAGCGATCACTGTCTGCAACAGTTCAATGGCATTCTTGGTTTCAACTACGACCAGTGACTCACCGGTGATAGGAATCGTAGTGAGCTAGGTTGCCGCTGCTACCATGTTATCCACAGGGTTAGAGAAGTGTCCCGGTGGTGTCGGAAAGTGTGGTGGTGGCATCCGAGCAAGGCGAGGGTCGGGTGCTAGCTCTTCCTTTCAGGCCGGCTCTAACTGGAGCGGCTGAGCCGCCACTCTGCTCCCTAGTGCTTTAGTGGTTAATTGGGGTATAACCGGTGCTCCTGGAGGACTTGGGCCTGCCCCTGGCATGTTGAACAAACACACATGCTCATAACTCGAAGGTAAATGGCTCTGGTACCTCCATTGATGAACTGCATTGAAGCATTCTTCTCAAGGGTTAAATGCCAATCCTCCTTCTTCAGACACTCTGCCTCTGTGTTAATCTGAGCTTGCAACTGGGCTACCCGTGTGTTTTCAGCATTGATATCCTCTTGGGCCTGGGTCATCTGCTCGCAAATCTTCGCAATCTCCGCATTGCGCTCTGCCTGATTTTCCACAATGACCTCAGTGGCTAGTAAGGTGGTCAGTGTGGTCATTAGCTCAGATAAAATTTGAGTCAGAGGCCTGGCTGAGCTGGATGCTTGAAGGATCAGTCGTTGCCATCGCTCCGGCCATTGTAAAGTTGAGAGTCGGCGCCGTTCCTGCCATGAAGATGGTGGCTCAGCACGGCGGCTTGTAGGGCTCCAGAATAATGTTGCCACTAGAACCGCCCCCAAGCCCGCTGTCATGAAGCTGGTAGATTGACTCTGTATCTCCGGTCGAGGACTCACCATCTGAATAAACAAGAGTCTCTCCTCTAGATATGGAGTTTTCCACAAGTTCCACACCTTGCATAAAACCAACAAAGACATTCTTCCGGCTGGCATGGATCCGGGCAGGTTGCATGCGCTGAGGCGGCTCGGCGAGGTCGATGCAGATGTCCGGCTCAGGCTCAGATCCACCAATCTTGCCGATGAAGACGTGGATTCCACCGAAGGGGATCCAGTACCGTACTCGATTGAGTCGGCCTCGGGGCCCCAGCCGGCGTCATCGATGTAGAGCTTGCCACAGGGACTCTTGGTCATCATGCCGATGGTGTATCCCTCGATCCCTAGGAAAGCTCCCTCCAAAAACTTGAAACCACCTGCACTGGCCCCAAGGTGGGCACTAACTGTCATGTTTTTGTAACGGCAGGTGTCCTAGTGTGAGGACTTAGTCGTGAGGCCATTGCAACTAGGAGGTTAGCTTGTCAGGGTTGATCGGAACCGAGAGACACGAGTCTACCCAGGTTCGGCCCCTCACGGTCGAGGTAAAGGCCTACTCCTTCTTGATTGCTTATTGCTTTGGGATCAATTAGAAGGG